>NC_138291.1:143547500-143635000 GCF_965601325.2 Salmo salar | reverse complement strand
CTGTTTTTCCCAGCTGTCATCATGCATCTGTGGTGCATTAAAAACAAACCACATGTGTGCGACGTGGGAACACCACAGATCATGTAAGCAGTATTACAGGCCTAAACAGAGCAGGACTGTACCAACCTTGTGCTCTGTGCTCTGAGCAGCCAGGCACCCAGCTACTCTTACAACCCTGTCACGCACTGTGTGGAACCCATGCTCTGATTGACCGCCCGAGAGCTTTGAGCACTCTTTCAGAGTCAAATCTCTCTTTCCCTCTCTCTCTCCCTCCCCTCCCCTTCCCTTCTTTCTCTCTCTCCCTCCCCTTCTCCTCTCGTTCCCCCCTCCCTCCCCTCCTCCTCTCCTCTCCTCTCGCTCCCCCCTCCCCCTCTCTCTCCAGAGAGTCATGCTTCAGTGTGGCGTTAGTCCCCATTGCAGGCCATGTGTAGAGGATAAGGATGATCCCTGGTGAATAAGAGGGGAAGCGGTGTCAGGATCACAGCATCATCTCCTGTTCATAATGAAATAATGGAAAGCTAGAGCTCCCTTGGATGGAGCGTAGCGTGGGAAGGGGGATGGAAGGAAGGCATGGAATGGGGGGATGATGTGAGAATGATCTCTGTGTCAATCCAGCCCCCACAGAGGCTCTTAATCCTGTTATTACACTGTGCTAAGTCACTTTAAGGAGGCAGCCCATAATAACAGTCACCACGAGGAGACCTTGTCAGCTACTAACTAAGGCCTGCTCTAGAACTGTACCGGGGGAGAACTGATAAAGCACCTCAAACCAATGTCATTGTGAGTGTATGAAAGCACCAAATCTCCAATCTAGTCTAGACAAAGTCCAAAGTGGTCTGGTAATTGCTTTTGGCTAGGGCCAGTTGGATCTGCAGGGACGTTTTCTTATAAATAACTTAACAGCCTTACCGGAATACTTATTCAGTTTAAAGTTAATTGTATTCATGTCGAAAAGGATTTCTTAGTTTGACTTAATCCCACTGTTTGACAACAATTGACTTCTGAGAGGTTAGAGATAGTCTGCCTTCACAATTCCATCTGGATAAATGTATGACCCTGTACTGTGCTCAGTGGCGACCCGTCATTCAGGGCAGGTGGGGCAGTTTGGACACACCTACTGATTCAAGGGTTTTTCTTTATTTATACTATTTTCTACATTGTAGAATAATAGTGAAGGCATCAAACTATGAAATAGCACATAAAATGACGTCAAATCACGTTATATCTACAGCAGCTTTGATTGGACTGATCATGTCAACATCATACATCAACATCAAAATCTTAGCTAGCAGTCATCATCATGAATCAAGTCAATGATCTACTGGCAAATCCTTTTCAGTCCTTGTCAAATGAAGAGAAATTATGAAGCGAAATTATAGATGCTCATCGGCCATTGGACATAAACATTACACAACAAGTTGGGAATCGCAAATTCAACTATGAGCGGTTTGGAATGAATCCGTGGCTAACTGCAAGCATTGCAAAGCAATCACTAGCCTGCCATTCAGTGGAGTGGATGTGTGGTCCAAGTCTGGGTTTTAAGGGTATCTTTTCCAAGCTTAAAAGGATAAACATTAAATTTTGGCCAAGCTGTCAATCCAGCATGATTTCTGCCACTTTCAAATCAACTGGAAACTCTGAACTGGGAAATCTCAGAGTTCAAGAGAACTGGGAACTTGGAAAAAAATGAGCTCCGACTGGGAAAATACATTTTGAACGGTCATCCAACTCGGAATTCCAAGTCGGGAACTTGGGCCTCTTTCTAGAGCTCCGACCTGAAGATCACTAATGTCATGATTCAACCTTATTTTTTTCCAACTTCCCAGTTGTTTTGAAAGTGCCATAAATCCAGAGAATACCAGACTTTGATTACAAAAATTTGCCAACGAAGGACCGCTGCGCCATCTTCCTGTTCAAGTGAGCACAGCACAACAAGGTCCAAAAATATATTGTATGCCGCTGTATAAATGATGTAATATGCTAATATACTGTAGCTAAGAAAGTAATACTAAGTTTATGTTGTGTCCCTTATCCCCTAATAATTTCGCCTACTCTTCTGACTTGGTGGTGCACATGTAGCCTATTAATAAATGGATCACTAGTCACTTTAAATAATGCCACTTTAAATAATGCCACTTTAATAATGTTTACATATCTTACATTACTCATATCACATGTATACACCGTATTTTATACCATCTACTGCACCTTGCCAATGCCGCTCGCTCATCGATATACTTATATGTACATATTCTCATTCACCCCTTTAGATTTGTGTGTATTAGGTAGTTATTGGGGAATTGTTAGATTACTTGTTAGATATTACTGCACTGTCGGAACTAGAAGCACAAGCATTTCGCTACACTCGCATTAACGTCTGCTAACCATGTGTATGTGACCAATAAAAATTGATTTAATTATTGAAAGAGCTTTCATTGTCTGCTTATATGCCCCCTTTATTCATCCCTCGTTTCTGACTTAGTGTACAGGGAGTATACTGTAAAAACGGTCCGTGTTCTGAATTCTGTCCTTGTACATTTCAAAAGTGCTGAACAAATAGTTATATTGACTACATCCATCCTAGCTCGCTCATTAATGTCTTAATCGAAATTACGGATTGCTTCTTATCACTCGTCATCCCCTTATGCCATAGTTTGTACATCTCAATTGTCAGTAGAAACCACATTTGTTTAAGCAAGTCAGCCATAACAGCCATGTTTTTTAAAAAGGGAGTAAATGAGGCTGAAGGAACTGTTTCGCTGCCAGACAAGGCTCCGCTGATCTCCTGGTGTAGCAGTGGTAAGGTGTTGGGACTGCTGTTGGGGCAACTTTATGTAGGCCCTAACAGTTTGTGGGCACAGTTTGTCACTGTTATAGTCCAATTAATATATTGTTTAGTGTTGTGTTGTGTAGGGGCTTTGCTTGCATGCATAAAACATATATTTTTTTAATGTAGCACTGACTGTGCCAAATTAAGAAAACCATTGTTTTCGTCACTTTATTCAAACACACATAAAAAATACTATACACCAACCCACTTTGAGACTGTACCATGTTCCTCCTCCACAGACAGACCCATAAAGACCCATACCTGAGTTGGGGACGATGAGGTGCCCCCCTAGAGAGTTGAAGGAGCCCAGGGCGGTACAGGAGGGGTCCCTGGTACCGGTACGGAGCAGAGTCTGGGTTTGGGTCCTCCTCCCCATGGTGTCCCCATCCAGCAGGCAGTGGGGCAGCTTGGGGGACAGCTTAGAGGAGAAGTCAGACAGGTCCTCGGAGGGGGTGACCAGACCAGAGGAGTTGTAGACCTTGATCTTCAGGTTGGGCAGGGGGTCCAGGAGGGGGGAGTTGGTCATGGGGATCTTGTCGGCCACGTCGTGGAGGGCGTAGACAGGTCCACGGTACATGGCTGCCGCAGAGGTCAGGTCAGGGGGTGCCGTCAGAATGTCAGCTGGGGACAGGAGAGGACAACGGTGATGTCAGTGGTAAGACTATGGTGTAAGGAGAGGTGCAGTCAGACCAACACACCATCAGGACCAGTCAGTATTGACCTGTTAAAGGCCCAATGCAGCTGTTTTTATATCAATATAAAATATTTTCATGTGTAACAATGACCTTAATGGATTTCCATTGACAAAAAATTGCTTTTTATCAAAACACTTTCTCAAGCAAGACTTTTGCTGGGCTGTCTGGGAGTGGTCTGAGTGGGGAGGGGAAAACTGAAAATGTTCTGTTATTGGCAGAGAGGTTTGGAACTCTCTTTGTTATTGGTCTATTAACCAATTTACTGCCTGGTGATGTCAAGCCAAAACTCTCGCCCATGCAAACATGCTGATTAGAAGATCCTGTGTAGATTGTACAGGAAATAGCAAATGTTTTCACACTTTTACAGTGTTAGTTTTATCAGCTGTTGTTCAACATGATATGAAACAGGAAAAACAGATTTTTGACGGTACTGGGCTTTTAAGAGGCTTTGGGTAACATTTATTTTTAGCTTTCGGTTACATTGTTTGTGGGGTTACACGGCTGGTTTCAGCTCTCTCCTGCTTAAACTCTACTAAACTGTGTTGAGTTATGTGTTTACTTGACAGCTCTACACATAAACCGTGTGAAGAGTCCTGTTGCTCAGAGCTCCAGCCCTAACTATAGCTCTGCAGCACGGTGTGTCATAAGGAACAGATGGCATCATTATATAGCAGTTTACTTAACAGGTACACACATGAATATTCATGGTTGGTGTTGAGTGGGCCGGTGGGGACTGTTACAGTAACAGATTCTGTGTCTTCACACTGCTCCTCATCCTCTCTACCTTACACAGTGTAAGAGAAATTGAAATCATGTAAATATGTATTTACCACTATGGTAAATAGCTAGCGGTAGGATTTGAATAGTGAGCCTATTTGGACTCAAAATCAAAATCGACATTGTGTCGTCGTCATGCGGCGTGTTTACCTGAGGGCTGACGACAAGGCACAGAGAGGTAAATGAGGCACCTGTAGTGTGTTCTAATGTCTCTCTTTGTCTCTATTTCTCTCTAACAGCCAGGTGCAGGCTGCCATAGCAACCCGAGTTGGTTGATGTAAGCTGGAGGGGTCCTTGGAACTGGCATCTCTTTTTATCTCTCTCTCTGTCCATCGCCTGACTTAATAATCCCAGCCTAAATCTAACATCACCCTCTCCACCGAAATATCAAACTGTTCAAGCCACATGCCTCCGTCTCCCTACTTCCCCAGCCCCAACCTCTGTCCTCAACCCAGTCAATCCTGTCCTGACCAAATCTAATTACAGTTGAATACACCACACACAGAGAGACGTAATTAAGCCTTAATGATAGCTGCTAGATTGCCCTCCCTACCTACTTCCTAGTGACCGGCATTCTAATAGAGCCAGTCTCATCACTTCGCCCACACAAACATCCTGGGTAACCTTTCTCTGCTCCCACCTCATCTCATCTGCAGTCAAACACCACATCTGCATTCAGATCATTATCTCTGACACACATCCGCTTTCAGCGTGTCTGAGCCAATTAGGTCTGTCTGTCTCAGCAGGTTAATGATATGGGCAGAGAAGTCAACTTCCTGGTAGAGACCTCATCATTAACACATCACACAGCTAGGGAGGTTGTGCGACACTCATTTATCACCTGTTATTCTGATAACGAAAATACACAAACACACACACACACACACACACACACACACACACACACACACACACACACACACACACACACACACACACACACACACCCCTCCTCCTGACTCCCACCTGTTCGGGCCGTCTTGATGCTGACGGGCTGGAAGCCCCCGTTGAGGGCCGAGGTGTCTATGATGTCAGAGTCAAAGTCGCGGTGGTTCTTCCTGTAGACGAACAGCGCCACGATGACGGAGATGACCAGACACATGATCACAGCGATGACGACGCCAACGTACAGTGCGACGTCGTCTGTACTGGGGGCAGCTGGGGGGTGAGAGAAGGCGTGAGAGAGAGAGAGAGAGTCTCTTTAAATCACCTCATAGGGCACATTTTAACTCCATTAGTCACGTGATAAGCAGTTGTATTATCAGTCTTCTAATAAAGACAGTATCGGTACCACAATATCAGTCACTCATCAACCTACTATGAATTAATTCTGGTCCACTATATACAATTCCACCTTTGCATCACATGCCCGTCTATAAAAAGACGTGTAGGTGTTGTTGGAACATATGCACTGCGCATGGAATGTTCAAGGACATAGTGAAATGTCAAACCCGTACTGGTCCAATGTCCTGATAATGACAGTTTAATGTGCCAGGAGTTTAGAGTTGAAATGAAGGGCAGATTAGATAGACAACATTACAGAGAGAGAGAGAGAGAGAGAGAGAGAGAGAGAGAGAGAGAGAGAGAGGAGAGAGAGAGAGAAAGAGAGAGAGAGAAAGAGAGAGAGAGAGAGAGAGAGAGAGAGAGAAAGAAAGGGAAAGAGAGAGCTAGAGAGAGACTATAGAGGGGTGGGATATTGTATGACATGCATGAAAGCATTCTCCGTACCATGGTATGCATTACCATTAGCTCTGAATAACACAGTTACTACAGTACAGTAATAGCATAGATCAATGACACATCTGTGAAGCATAGGTTCTAACAAGCAGATCAAAAGCCTGCTTCAAAAAGATATGTCGGTCAGCTGTTAATTACAGGGATCTGTGATGGAGTACATACACTAACATTCCTCTATTTCTACGACTTTGTTCTCTCATTTCTCTGATAAGATCTAGAAATATATTTCTCCTTTCATCTCTCCCTCCCAGAGCTTTTCTTCCAGCTGGGGAATGGGTGATTTTAAGAGCAGAGGTTTGGTTCTGTTCATTCTAATGGCTGTGTGTGGAACCCAGACTGTAATGGCAAGCCATCATTATAGTGGGACAGTAGAAGATGGATGGCCTTGGAAACAGTGTCAAAGCCTTTTGTGATGTTGGTAATTGTAAAGAATATCCTTCACTGTCAAAAAAACTGACATGTGAAAAATAGAGCCTTCTTTACAGGTGTCTAAATTCCACTGGAAAAGTGTGTGTGTGTGCGGGGGAGTGTGAGAGAGAGACAGAGAGGGAGAAAGACAGAGAAACTTAGAGGAGGGGGAGAGAGAGGGAGAAAGAGGGAGCGAAAGGACAGAGGGGAGGAACAACAGTAAGAGAGAGGCGAGAGAGAGGAAGAGAGACAGAAAGACAGACAGAGCAGAGAGAGGAGAGAGATTGAGTGAAAACCGAACAAGAACAAAGGATTTCAAGCCGTGTATGGTGAGATGTCGTGAGGGACAAATCAACACTAATAGATGGGAGTCCATAAATGATCAGTTATCAAAAGAGAACATCATGGTACAAAGGCTCAGATCAAAGACCCATTTGATGGCTTAATACTGTATGACTGGAAAATGGATTCCAAATGGTGTTGATCAATGTTGTACCAGTAGATGGCAGTATTATCCACAGCTCCAGCCCCCACAGCCATAAATCACAAACCGGTATGAACGTTGGACCATTTGCGTATATTAGCCTGATGTCTTTAAGTGATGCAGATGGCACTCAATCTGAGTCCTCTATTTTCACATGCAGGGGTGGGAGGAAGAAGGGGCAAGAGGGAGTACTTAGGCAGCAGAAGAAATGTTCTGGGAGAACGGAAAAGTATGGTAAATGGAAATATGCGCTGTAGGCTTTTTCTCCCATTACGTGCGCTGTGCCGTTCTGTCGTAGCATATAGGATGTCAGTGTTGTCTACAGTATCATAGTGCAGTGCTGCTGTCGAGTTCAGTCTTTCTGTCTGTTTGAGTATAGTCCTCCTCAGCTGGTTGGGCGTTCGTTCAGACAGTGTTTAAAGGCCCTAATCAGCGTCCAGGATCAAAGCAGTGCTGCCCACTGCCCTTCACACACACAGTGTAATGATGGTGTGCCAACACATTAATATCCTGAACGCAGCCCTGCCCCAGAGAAGAGCAGCCTTTTGACCCCGACATCATCTGAGTTGACCCAGCCATGACCCTGACATTATTTGTGTTTTTGCACTGTCTCTATGCACACTCACAGGACCCTACACACTCACGCACACTGACACTCCAACTCTCACACACACACACACACACACACACACACACACACACACACACACACACACACACACACACACACACACACACACACACACACCACACACACACACACTTCATTTGCTCACACACACATAACATGCACACACATTTATACTGATTCTACACACACACGCTCACATACAATCATCATAATACACTGCTGCTACTCTGTTTATCAAATATCCTGATGCCTAGTCACCTTATCCCTATGCATATCTACTGTACCTCTATCACTCCAGTATCCCTGCACATTGTAAATATGGTATTGGAACTGACCCTGTATGTAGTATGCTAACTTACTTTATCATGTTCTTCTTATTTCTTATTTTTATTTCTCGTGTGTTTTTGTTCTACCTTATGTTATGTTTAGTACTACATCGATATTGAATACAATTACTGAATTGTTGGGTTTAGAGCTGGCACGTGTGCACGTGACATTAAAACTTGAAACATCAGACAGGAAGATAAATTGACAATGGCTCGCTTTTTAAAGGGAAACACTTAAGCTTTTAGTGGCCATTTCACAAATTACATCTTGGGTTAGGAAGGTTATGTATTTGCCATAAGTGCACAGCGCCATGCGAACACTAGGATTAAAACGCCACAATTCAATAACAGATGATGTTACTTTGGTTGAAGGTTTATGAATGCATGAATATGGCAGATGCCGTGTGGTGATTCCAGTACGCGGGCATTTTAAGACCTTCACTTCTTTCAACCCCAATCAGCTCACCCTATGCAGCCCTCAGTATATCCCTTATCTGAACATAGACATCACATTAAAGACAGCAGATTCTCCATAGATACATATGTTAGGCCACTAATCCCCACTCTGACACACAGCAGAGGAGAGAACAAAACAGCCAGAATCAAATGATGAAACTCTGAAAATGTAATTTCACTGTGCTCCCTTTGCCAAGCTCCCCTGCAGTTATTTAACATATATCCACCTTCGAAGAATCTCCTATCCGTGCTTTGATGATAAAGGCAGCAACCTGCTAAGTGTGAGCATTAAAATGTATCACTTAGATTAATACATCTCTTTGAACACAAGCAACTGTCGGAAAAGGAGAAAAATCAAACACTTCCTTTTCTACGTAGAGGCGGAGCCCGAGAAAGAGGTAAAAGAGAGAGCGAGAGCAGACATAGAGGTGTAATATTTCTGGCAGACTCTGTGTCTCAGTCTTGGATGGACTCAACTAATTTAAAAAAATTGACCACCTGACCATAGAGGTCTAGAATCTTAAGAACAGTTTGCAGTTCTCCCATAGAGATGTCCTAAAAGAGACTTATAGCCAGATGACAACAACCTGTACATCCAGGCAAGACAACATCAACACTGTCTGTGAATCATTATTACAGATGACTGGGAAAACAGAGAGAGACAATCCAGGAGGAATAACATCGTTGTGGATGGCATACCAGAGTCTTCACATGAGACCTGGACGGAGTGTGAGGAGAAAGTCAGAAAAATGTTCACTGAAAAGCTGCAGATCAGAGGAAGATTGAGGTGGAGCGCGCCCACAGGTCTGGAAAACCTGCAACCAACCCAGGTGACAGACCCAGGCTAATAGTGGTCAAGTTCCTAAGGTTTAAGAACAAGATGGCTGTTCTGGAGAGAGTCAAGAACTTGAGAGGAACCAACATCTTCCTTAATGAGGACTACTCGAAAGATTTACACCAGAGGCGGAAATAACTTATCCCAGCGATGAAAGCTGCCAGAGAGCGTGGGGACATTGCTTACATCCACTACAACAGGCTCATTGTCCCCCCTCCCTCCCAAAGGGAGGAACACTCTTTCCTAACTCTTTCCATGACATTCAGGGCATTTGGAAAAGTATTCAGACCTCTTGACTTTTTCCACATTTTGTTCCGTTACAGCCTTATTCTAAAACTGATTAAATATTTGTTTTCCCTCATCAATCTACACACAATACACCATAATGACAAAGTAAAAACAGGTTTTAAGAAATGTTTGCAAATGTATTCAAAATAAAAAAGAGAAATACATTATTTACATAAGTATTCAGACCATTTGCTAAGAGACTCGAAATTGAGCTCAGGTGCATCCTGTTTCCATTGATCATCCTTGAGATGTGTCTACATCTTGATTGGAGTCCACCTGTGGTGAATTCAATTGATTGGACATGATTTAGAAAGATTACACACCCATCTATATATGATCCCACAGTTGACAGTGCATGTCAGAGCAGAAACCGAGCAATGAAGTCGAAGGAATTGTCTGTGGAGCTCCAAGACAGGATTGTGTCAAGGCACAGATCTGGGGAAGGGTACCAAAACATTTCTGCAGCATTGAAGGTCTCCAAGAACACAATGGCCTCCATCATTCTCAAATGGAAGCCTGCTTGGATGACAGCCTGCTTGGAGTTTGCCAAAAGGCACCTAAAGGACACCCAGAGCATGAGAAACAAGATTCTATGGTCTGATGAAACGAAGATTGAACTCTTTGGCCTGAATGCCAAGTGTCACGTCTGAAGGAAACCTGGCACCATCCCTGCTGTGAAGCATGGTGGTGGCAGCATCATGCTGTGGAGATGTGTTTCAGCGGCAGGGACTGGGAGACTAGTCAGGATTGAGGGAAAGATGAACGGATCAAAGTACAGAGAGATCCTTGATGGAAACCTGCTTCAGAACACTTAGGACCTCAGACTGGGGTGAAGATTCACCTTCCAGCAGGACAATGACCCTGAGCACACAGCCAAGACAAGGCAGGAGTGGCTTCAGGACAACTCTCTGAATGTCCTTGAGTGGCCCAGCCAGAGCCTGGACATCCAACCTGACAGAGCTTGAGAGGATCTGCAAATAAGTATGGGAGAAACTCCCCAAATACAGGTGTGCCAAGCTTGTAGCATCCTACCCAAGAAGACTCAATGTTGTAATCACTGCCAAAGGTGCTTCAACAAAGTACTGAGTAAAGGTTCTGAATACTTACGTAAATGTGATATTTCAGTTTATTATTGATACATTTGCAAACATTTCTAAAAACCTGTTTTGGCTTTTTTATTAATGTGTGTAGATTAGATTTTTTCATCCTTTTTAGAATAAGGCTGTAACATAACAAAATGTGGAAAAAGTCAAGGGGTCAGATTTTTTTCCGAATGCACTGTAGACTGACCTGGTGAATCCAGGTGAAAGCTATGATTCTTTTGTGATGTCACTTGTTAAATCCACTTCAGTCAGTGTAGATGAAGGGAAGGAAACAGGTTAAAGAAGGATTTCTAAGCCTTGAGACAATTGAGACATGGACTTTGTATGTATGCCATTCAGAGGGTGAATGGGCAATACAAAAGATTTAAGTGCCTTTGAACGGGGTATGGTAGAAGGTGCCAGGCACACCAGTTTGAGTGTGTCAAGAACTGCAACGTTGCTGGGTTTTTCACACTCAACAGTTTCCCATGTGTATCAAGAATGGTCCACCACCCAAAGGACATCAAGCCAACTTGACACAACTATGGGAAGCATTGGAGTCAACATGGCCAGCATCCCTGTGGAACGCCTTCGACACCTTGTAGAGCCCATGTGAATTATGGCTGTTCTGAGGGCAAAAGGGATGCAACTGAATATTATGAACGTTTTCACTCGGTGTATGTAGCCTTAGAAATAAGATTCATGAAATCAATAACTTGCTAAGATCAGATAACTTTCATATATTGTCCATCTTTGAGACTCACTTAGAGAATTCCTTTGATTATACAGCAGTAGCAATACAAGGATATAACATCTATAGAAGAGACAGAAATGCCTATGGAGGAGGTGTTGCTGCATATATTCAGAGCCCTATTCCTGTAAAGTTTGGATAGGATCTCATGTCTAATGCTGTTGAAGTGTTGTGGTTGCAGGTTCACCTGCCTCATCTAAAGCCTATTATTTTGGGGTGATGCTATAGGCCACCAACTGCTAACATTCATTATCTGGATATGTGTGCAATTCTTGATAATTTGTGTGATTTTAACAGAGAGTTGTATTTTTCATGAAACTGTCCACTCAAGAGGAAGCTACTCATTATAACCAGTGTCTGTAATCTAGTTCAGGTTATTAATCAACCTACCAGGGTATATGCAAACAGTACAGGAACTATATCATCCACGTGTATTGATCACATTTTCACCAATGCTGTAGAGCTCTGCTCTGAAGCTGTATCCATACACATTGGATGTGCTGACCATAATATAGTGTCCATATCTAGAAGGCAAAGTTCCAAAGGCTGGGCCTAAAATAGTGTATAAGAGATCATACAAAGCTTTTGTACTTACTTTGAATAGTGTAATGTTAGCTAGCTACATAGTTGTCTTTGTATCAAAGATAAAGGTAAGCTAAAGGTAAACGCAGCCATTGCTAGCTAGCCAACTCTAGCAGCTAGCAGTACTGTATCATTTTTAGTCAATAAGATTTTTGCAACGTAAGCTTAACTTTCTGAACTTTCGAGACGTGTAGTCCACTTGTGTAGCTAGCAGGACTGACTTTGTGTTAGCTAGTCAATGTTTAATCACTTCTGCATTATGAAAGGAACTAGACACGAACACGTATGATCCATTGGTAGTTTGTTGTAACCAAGTATTGGTGCTAACATTGTGTATTGGTGCTAACCGTGTGTTATTGGATGCTAGCATGCTAGTTAGCTACGGCGTCATAGAACACGGTGCACTGGGTGGGTTTCACGGAAGAATACTGTACCAAGTTATCTAGCTGAATAAACTAAGTTTGAGCCTATTCCTGGAAACATTGAACCACTGTAGTTTACATCAATTATATTTCTAAAGTGGAAGTTGGAAAAGTTATATGAGTGTTTCAGTGAATGGTTAGTGAGGGAGGCCCTGCGCTCTCGCTTCCCCAGTTGTTTAGTTCATTTTCATTCCAATCTCCTTTGCATTAGCATAGCCTCTCCTGTAGCCTGTCAACTATGTGTCTGTCTATCCCTGTTCTCTCCTCTCTGCACAGGCCACACAAACGCCTCACACCGCGTGGCCGCTGCCACTCTAACGTGGTGGTCCCAGCGCGCACGACCCACGTGGAGTTCCAGGTCTCCGGCAGCCTCTGGAACTGCCGGTCTGCGGCCAACAAGGCAGAGTTCATCTCAGCCTATGCTACCCTCCAGTCCCTTGACTTCTTGGCGCTGACGGAAACATGGATTACCACAGAAAACACTGCTACTCCTACTGCTCTCTCCTCGTCTGACCACGTGTTCTCGCATACCCGAGAGCATCTGGTCAGCGGGGTGGTGGCACTGAAATCCTCATCTCTCCCAAGAGGACATTCTCTCTTTCTCCCCTGACCCATCTGTCTCATCTCCTCATTTGAATTCCATGCTGTCACAGTCACTAGTCCATTCAAGCTTAACATCCTTATCATTTATCGCCCTCCAGGTTCCCTTGGAGAGTTCATCAATGAGCTTGACGCCTTGATAAGTTCCTTTCCTGAGGATGGCTCACCCCTCACAGTTCTGGGTGACTTTAACCTCCCTACGTCTACCTTTGACTCATTTCTCTCTGCCTCCTTCTTTCCACTCCTCTCCTCTTTTGACCTCACCCTCTCACCGTCCCCCCCTACTCACAAGGCAGGCAATACGCTTTACTAGATGCTGTTCTTCTACTAATCTCACTGCAACTCCCCTCCAAGTCTCCGACCACTACCTTGTATCCTTTTCCCTCTCGCTCTCCTCCAACACTACTCACTCTGCCCCTACTCAGATGGTATTGCGCCGTCGCAACCTTCGCTCTCTCCTGCTACTCTCTCCTCTTCCATCCTATGATCTCTTCCCTCTGCTCAATCCTTCTCCAACCAATCTCCTGATTCTGCTTCCTCAACCCTCCTCTCCTCCCTTTCTGCATCCTTTGACTCTCTATGTCCCCTATCCTCCCGGCCGGCTCGGTCCTCCCCTCCTGCTCCGTGGCTTGACGACTCATTGCGAGCTCACAGAACAGGGCTCCGGGCAGCCGAGCGGAAATGGAGGAAAACTAGCCTCCCTGCGGACCTGGCATATTTTCACTCCCTCCTCTCTACATTTTCTTCCTCTGTTTCTGCTGCTAAAGCCACTTTCTACCACTCTAAATCCCAAGCATCTGCCTCTAACCCTAGGAAGCTCTTTGCCACCTTCTCCTCCCTCCTGAATCCTCCTCCCCCTCCCCCCTCCTCCATCTCTGTGGATTACTTTGTCAACCATTTTGAAAAGAAGGTTGACGCCTTTCGATCCTCGTTTATTAAGTCAAACGACACCGCTGGTCCTGCTCACATTGCCCTACCCTATGCTTTGACCTCTTTCTCCCCTCTCTCTCCAGATGAAATCTTGCGACTTGTGACGGCCGGCCGCCCAACAACCGGCCCGCTTGACCCTATCCCCTCCTCTCTTCTCCAGACCATTTCCGGAGACCTTCTCCCCTACCTCACCTCGCTCATCAACTCATCCTTGACCGCTGGCTACGTCCCTTCCGTCTTCAAGACAGCGAGAGTTGCACCCCTTCTCAAAAAACCTACACTCGATCCCTCTGATGTCAACAACTACAGACCAGTATCCCTTCTTTCTTTTCTCTCCAAAACTCTTGAGCGTGCCGTCCTTGGCCAGCTCTCTTGCTATCTCTCTCAGAATGACCTTCTTGATCCAAATCAGTCAGGTTTCAAGACTGGTCATTCAACTGAGACTGCTCATCTCTGTGTCACGGAGGCTCTCCGCACTGCTAAAGCTAACTCTCTCTCCTCTGCTCTCATTCTTCTAGACCTATCTGCTGCCTTTGATACTGTGAACCATCAGATCCTCCTCTCCACCCTCTCTGAGTTGGGCATCTCCGGCGCGGCTCACTCTTGGATTGCTCCTACCAGGTGGCGTGGTGAGAATCCGTCTCCGCACCACGTGTTCTCACCACTGGTGTCCCCCAGGGCTCAGTTCTAGGCCCTCTCCTATTCTCGCTATACACCAAGTCACTTGGCTCTGTCATATCCTCACATGGTCTCTCCTATCATTGCTACGCAGACGACACACAATTCATCTTCTCCTTTCCCCCTTCTGATAACCAGGTGGTGAATCGCATCTCTGCATGTCTGGCAGACATATCAGTGTGGATGACTGATCACCACCTCAAGCTGAACCTCGGCAAGACGGCGCTGCTCTTCCTCCCGGGGAAGGACTGCCCGTTCCATGATCTCGCCATCACAGTTGACAACTCCATTGTGTCCTCCTCCCAGAGTGCTAAGATCCTTGGCGTGACCCTGGACAACACCCTGTCGTTCTCCGCTAACATCAAGGCGGTGACCCGATCCTGTAGGTTCATGCTCTACAACATTCGCAGAGTACGACCCTGCCTTACACAGGAAGCGGCGCAGGTCCTAATCCAGGCACTTGTCATCTCCCGTCTGGATTACTGCAACTCGCTGTTGGCGGGACTCCCTGCCTGTGCCATTAAACCCCTACAACTCATCCAGAACGCCACAGCCCGTCTGGTGTTCAACCTTCCCAAGTTCTCTCACGTCACCCCGCTTCTCCGCACACTCCACTGGCTTCCAGTTGAAGCTCGCATCTGCTACAAGACCATGGTGCTTGCCTACGGAGCTGTGAGGGGAACGGCACCTCCGTACCTTCAGGCTCTGATCAGTCCCTACACCCAAAGAAGGGCACTGCGTTCATCCACCTCTGGCCTGCTCGCCTCCCTACCTCTGTGGAAGCACAGTTCCTGCTCAGCCCAGTCAAAACTGTTCACTGCTCTGGCACCCCAATGGTGGAACAAGCTCCCTCACGACGCCAGGACAGCGGAGTCAATCACCACCTTCCGGAGACACCTGAAACCCCACCTCTTTAAGGAATACCTGGGATAGGATAAAGTAACCCTTCTAATTCAACTAATTCAACTCCATCTTTCATTGAATCAGATGGCTCGTTTATCCCAAAATCTTTTGATTTTAATGCCAATTACTTTAATGACTATTTCATTGGCAAAGTAGGAAAACTTAGGCATGAAATGACAACAACAAATGTGAGCCATCATATTCATGCAAAAAATACCTAACAATGAAGGGAAAGCATTGTAATTTAGATTTAGTGCGGGTGAGGCGGAAAAATTATTGTTGTGAATCAATAATTAGAAACCAACTTGTATTGAAAACTTAGATAGAAAAATGTTTGTCCTCAGACATGGAGGGAAGTCAAAGTAATTCCGCTACCCAAGAATTGGAAAGCACCCTTTACTGGTTCTAACAGCCGACCAATCAGCTTGCAGCTGACTCTTAGCAAACTTTTGGAAAGAATTTGACCAGGTAAAATGCTATTTCTATGTAAACAAATTAACAAAAGACTTTCAGCATACTTATAGCGAGGGGCACTCAACATGTACTGCACTGACACAAATGACAGATGATTGGTTGAAAGAAATTGATAATAAGAAGATTGTGAGAGCTGTATTGTTAGATTTCAGTGCAGCCTTTGATATTATTGATATACATAACCTATTGTTGAAAAAATTGATGTTATGGTTTTTCAACCTCTGCCATATTGTGGATTCAGAGCCATCTATCTAATAGAACTTAGGTTTTCTTTAATGGAATGTTAAACATGTAAAGTGTGGTGCACCGCAGGGCAGCTTTCTTGATCCTTTACTCTTTTCTATTTTTTACCAATGATCTGCCACTGGCATTAAACAAAGCCTGTGTGTGTATTTAGTGAAATCAATGCAGCTCTAAACAGAGTTTCTGTCAGTTTTAGAATGGCTCGCTAGTAATAAACTAGTCCTGAAAATCTCTAAAACTAAGAGCATTGTATTTGTTACAAATCATTCACAAAGTTCTAGACAGCTGAATCTGATGATGAATAATGTGGCTGTTGATCAAGTTGAGGAGGCTACATTACTTTGTGTTACCTTGAATTGTAAACTGTCATGGTTGATTCAATGGTTATAAAGATGTGGCACTGACACACATACTTACCCCACCAGACATGCCACCAAGGGTCTTTTCACAGTCCCCAAATCCAGAACAAATTCAAAAAATGTACAGTATTGTATAGAGCCATGATTGCATGGAACTCCCTTCCATCAAAGATTACTAAAGTGATCAGCAAACACAACGCCTCTCCCCTATTTGACCTAGATATTGTGTGTATATACTGATATGTAGGCTATGTGTGACGTTTTACATTTATGTAATTCTGTCCTTGAACTGTTCTTGTCTTGTCTATTAATATTCAGTATTATTTCATGTTTCATGTTTTGTGGGGACCCCAGGAAGAGTAGGTGCTGCTATCGTAACAGCTAATGTGGATCCTAATAAAATACCAAATACCAAATCCCTGTGGACTGGGGTAAGACAGTGGCAGGCTGGCAGCGTAGAGACAATGAGCACCAACATGGTAGAAGGGCACTACCAGCCAAGGGTAAGAGGGCCAGTCAGGGCGAAAACAGATAGTCAGGCAGCCACGGTATGCGATACGAGAGAGAGCAGAGAGACAGAGAGGTAGAGAGAGGGAGCTACCACAGGAGGCTAGGGGGAGTGAAAGAAGGAGTGTGAGGCATGGCAGGGTACAGGGCAGTGATTATGGAGGACAATGGGAAATAAGGTTGACACTTTATTTGGCAGGGTATATATAAGGTCTTTATGCGCTGTCATCTGACCAAATAACTATGTAAAAACATCATTGTGAATAAGAAAGTGGAGCAACGTTTGCAAATGCCTGGTTGTTAGATGCTTGTTATGCAGATACTGTAAAGACCTCATGCATATACCTCGCCATTCAAGTGTGTCTCGTGAAAAAAAAGAACTAAAAAGGAATGAATACATAAATAAAAACAATAACTCACATGGATATCCCAAATCAATCTTGTCTTTGTTGAATTCAGAGGACTTCTGATAAAAGGAACCTTGGGGAGAGGAGGGAGAGGGGGAGGAGGTGGGACGGGAGGATGAAAATCAAATTTAAAAGAAACAGAAAAACAAACAATGCAACAGAGAAGGCATGAGGAATGATGGCACAGGGAAACAATCTCTCTTGATTTGGACGCTCCCCTCTCCTCTCTCAGTCTCTATGGGCCGTGCGTGGAGAGAGGGATGAGGGGCGTTGGAGGAGAGGAGAGGAAGAGAGGAGGAGGGCCTGTGGGGAGGTGGTGTTATCCATCAGTGGCATGGGTTTAGTGCTTTAGCAGCACTAGCGAATGGCTGTGGGGAGAGGAGGAGAGGAGGAATGGAGAGGAGGATGGGAGGAGCAGCTAGCTGAGGCTGATAGACAGCAGGAGAATGGCAGGGTCAATAGCACCGACAGCGCTGCATCTGTCACAGCTGGGCTGGGGAATCACCTCCCACATTAGAGGTGGAGGGGTAGAGGGATGGTCGAGCTGTATGAGGGAAGGTCAAAATGGAAATGACTGAACACACCACACATATCCATACTGTGTTGACACTTGCTGTGCTTTAAAGGCCTAAACACAACGCAACAAAAACAATAAACACCCCAGAGAACACACACTAAACACACACAGACACGTTTCCAGGAACACACACAGTCACACGCATCACTCCGTCACCTGGGACATACACAAACAGACAAACAATGAGCTCCTGATGGAGAGGAAGAGGGGGGATAGGTAGACAAGTCAATGGACAGTCAAATCTATAGTGTGATAGATGGGGCGAGTGTGTACATGTAATCAGACTGAGGAGACCGAGACAGAGAGCCGGGGGAGTTGACTGTCAGAACAGGCCTAAATGATGGGACCTCCGGACCCATCCTGCTTAGTTATATTCATGCTGAGTGAGTCTGTTGCCACTGTAAAAACCTGATTTAGCTAGAGCTTACTAAAGGAAACCAACGCTATAGGCCCAGTTTCTATTGGGGCTATTCTTTCAACGTGACATCGCTGAGCTGTGGACGAAAGAGGGTGGTGCTCCTACTGGAAATCATTGTCTATTTTTCAGTCATTTATTCAGATGCTTCCTGAATAGTAATATGACTGGTTTCTACATCTGCGTCCCCAACAACAGGCATGGCTGGCTAAAGTAGTCTTTATAATTGATTGATTCCCATAGGTACTGTATCTTAGCGACAGTTGAAGTCGGAAGTTTAGATACACGTTAGCCAAATACATTTAAACTCAGTTTTTCACAATTCCTGACATTTAATCCTAGTACAAATTCCCTGTCTTAGGTCAGTTAGGATCACCACTTTATTTTAAGAATGTGAAATGTCAGAATAATAGTAGAGAGAATGATTTATTTCGACTTTTATTTCTGTCATCACATTCCCAGTGGGTCAGAAGTTTTCATAAACTCAATTAGTATTTGGTAGCATTGCCTTTAAATTGTTTAACTTGGGTCAAACGTTTTCGGGTAGCCTCCCACAAGCTTCCCACAATAAGTTGGGTGAATTTTGGCCCATTCCTCCTGACAGAGCTGGTGTAACTGAGTCAGGTTTGTAGGCCTCCTTGCTCGCACACACTTTTTCAGTTCTGCCCACAAAATGTCTATAGGATTGCGGTCATGATGTGATGGCCACTCCAATACCTTGACTCTGTTGTCCTTAAGCCATTTTGTCACAACTTTGGAGGTATGCTTGGGGTCATTGTCCATTTGGAAGACCCGTTTGCGACCAAGCTTTAACTTCCTGACTGATGTCTTGAGATGTTGCTTCAATATATCCACATAATTTTCCATCCTCATGATGCCATCTATTTTGTGAAGTGCACCAGTACCTCCTGCTGCAAAGCACTCCCACAACATGATGCTGCCACCCCCATGCTTCACGGTTGGGATGGTGTTCTTCCCCCTTTTCTCCCCCTTTTTCCTACAAACATAATGATGGTCAATATGGCCAAACAGTTCTATTTTTGTTTCATCAGACCAGAGGACATTTCTCCAAAAAGTACGATCTTTGTCCCCATGTGCAGTTGCAAACCATATTCTGGCTTTTTTATGGCGGTTTGGAGCAGTGGCTTCTTCCTTGCTGAGCGGCCTTTCAGGTTATGTCGACATAGGACTCGTTTTACTGTGGATATAGATACTTTTGTACCTGTTCCCTCCAGCATCTTCACAAGGTCCTTTGCTGTTGTTCTAGGATTGATTTGCACTTTTCGCACCAAAGTACGTTCATCTCTAGGAAACAGAACGTGTCTCCTTCCTGAGCGGTATGACGGCTGCGTGGTCCCATGGTGTTTATACCTGCGTACTATTGTTTGTACAGATGAACGTGGTACCTTCAGGTGTTTGGAAATTGCTCCCAAGGATGAACCAGACTTGTGGAGGTCTACCATTTTTTTCTGAGGTCTTGGCTGATTTCTTTTGATTTTCCCATGATGTCAAGCAAAGAGGTACTGAGTTTGAAGGTAGGCCTTGAAATACATCCACAGGTACACCTCCAATTGACTCAAATGATGTCAATTAGCCTATCAGAAGCTTCTAAAGCCATGACATCATTTTCTGGAATTTTCCAAGCTGTTTAAAGGCACAGTCAACTCAGTGTATGTAAACTTCTGACCCACTGGAATTGTGATACAGTGAATTATAAGTGAAATAATCTGTCTGTAAACAATTGTTGGAAAAATTACTTGTGTCATGCACAAAGTAGATGTCCTAACCGACTTGCCAAAACTATAGTTGGTTAATAAGAAATTTGGGGAGTGGTTGAAAAACGAGTTTAATGACTCCAACCTAAGTGTATGTAAACTTCCGACTTCAACTGTACATATTTAACATGGAATTATGCAGAAGACTCTTCCATTCCCAAAACGACTACAATTAGACATATACTAATGTTGTTGTCTAGCCCTATCTATTTTAGTGGTAAATGTAGATTATATTACATAAAACTATATAATTCAGCAAAAAAATAAAATAAAAAATACAAGCCTTGAGGTAAATATAATACAATGTAGTGATATTTCACAGTGTCTGGTGTTTGATAAGAATAAAGGCTGTCTTAGACCTTGTGCTGCAGTCAGCCCTACCCTTTCTACAGATCGATATGTCAACAAAATGTCATCTGTCTGAGAGCAGAGTTACCACAGCCTTGGAAAACAACATCAGAATCAACTAAGACAGGCCGAAAGAGAGAGAGAGAGAAAGAGAGAAAGAGAGAGAGAGGGGGGGTAGAGAGAAAAAGCGAGAGAGAGCGCACAAACACATGAGGAACAGAGGGTCAAACTACCTTCACATTGAACTCACCACTAAGGACGGTTAGATCTACTGTTACTACAGTGAATGTCTGACCCCTTTATTCATCTATCCTTCAATATTTAGCGCCGTTTCCAGAATAAAGGTTATAAATAAGCAACATTTATAAAATACCCTTTCCATTTGATGACGCGTATATAGTAGCAATTCAGGGTGAGCAACATTGCTATTCGTCTGACTAATTAGTTCATCAAATCAATCAGATGGATTACATTTTGCAGTGTTTAAAATGAATTCAAAGAACTAAAAATGAGATCAAACTGGAATGGAATCTGAGGGTATCTATTAGTGCTGATCCCAGACCAGTGTAGAGAGAGGAAGATCAGGGAGCGAGGTGAGTTCAGATTGCACACATCTTCCATTCCCAATCATATTTTCCATAATGTGAGCTTTTAGATAATGGGCCGCTCTCCTAACTGTGGGTGGAGATGGTTATTAGCGTTGACATAAGTGGATTCACCCTCTTAGCTTTCCTAAAATCAATCCAGGGAACGATCCTAAATCTATATGGATATGGGTTTATATTCTCTGCAAACTGGCCATTAATCTAACAGAGAACTAATGCTTCTGCAATGGGCTTAGTCTGGGAAAGAGAGAGGGAGAGGGGGAGAGGGAAAGAGAGAGGGAGAGGGGGAGAGGGAGAGAGAAAGAGGGAGAGAGAGATGGAAGGAGAGGGAGCTTCACGAGGGCTTCACATAAATTAAAAAAAGGCTGAAGAAATGTTTGTTCCATTTCAAAGCTGCTATTTGAATTATTTCACCTGCATTTAAAACAACAGATCAACCACAATTTCAGTGTGACAAAGTTGTATATATACAGCTTATCCATCTTGCTAAATATGCACTAGTAATCAGTAAATGTACCGTTGTTTGTATTCATTACATTAGTGGCATTCACATAATCTGGATCATACCAGTCAGACATAGGTACAATCTACATATTATGATGGAATGTGGTGATTATATAGGTTATAGAGCAGCTATATCTGCATCATTTACAAGTGTATTGGCTACTGTACAACATATCATATTAGTGGAATGCATGTGACCATCTGCATCCTATACGGCACAGGACATGTAAAGACTGTCTGGGTTCCATTAGTGTCATAGAGAACATCTGGAATGTCTGCATGGTGTTATTGGAGTATGGTGACTGTCTGGGTTCTATTAGTGTCACACTGGAACCGTAGAGGAACCAGAGGCAGTGTGTGGGCTTCTCACCCTAAAGACTTTATTAGGAATGGAGTGATTTAAAAAAGACTCGCCCCTTACTTTTAATTTGACAAGAGCACTCTTTCTCCTGCCTACAGCGCTCTCCCCCTTTCTCTCTCTCTTTCTCTCCCTCCCTCTCAGAATTAGCAGATAAGCACGACTTCAAAGTGGAAAAGGTTTTACCCTGTGAGTCTGCAGCACACAGAACAAAGCAGCTAAAAGCTACAGTATGTTTCCAATCTCTGCAGCTCTCTGAATGTATAATAAGGGAAAAGAAGGCAAGATTGTTGGCTCAACTGAACTGTGTGTTTCTCGCTCTCCCCCAAAAAACTTCTCAAAGAGCATTTCTCCGCCTACGGAAAATCTCTAGCGGTCCGACCACAAGCTGGGTTTAGGCTGTGTTTTCAAGAGGAGTTAAGAGCAAAACAATAACATTTATAGAATGATTGCAGAGCACTAGGAGGAAACGGCAGGAAATTCTAGTGCCTTTCCCCCCACTTTTAATACTTCTAAAATGTTGCGAGAGAGCTACAGAGAAACAAATACTAGCCTGCTTGTCAACACATATAATTGGGCGTTCAGGAAAAGCAGCATGTCTGTGCCTGTGTGACATTGGGGCTCCCAATTTTCCTCTCATTGGACCGATGGAATCCCGTGCTTTTTAAATTAGAGCAGCAATCACAGTAGCTCAGCAATTATGAGCTTCCCTGTAAGTACATTATAATCACTTATCATTATTTTAAATATAGCTCCTGAATGCCCACTCTGTGACAAGGGTAATAGCTTACAGTAATGCTGCCTGGTGGTGTGGTGACGAGGCTGTTGTTTAACACACACTGACTATTCTAGATGTACTCTCTAGGGCCCAGGGCGGAACAAAGATACACATTGTCTCCTGTCTTTGTGTAATTTTACTCCAAAACAGCAGAGAGTGTGCGTGACGGAAAGAGAAAAAGTGTGTGTGTGTGTGTGAGTGGTAAGTGTATGTTAGTGCAAGGATGTGAATGTAAGTGTGAAACAGCGGAGAGAAAGGGATACAGGAGAAGTGGGTGGAGGTGTCTTATGGGAGTGCAGTGAGAAACAGGACGGCTCCTAACCACACAGACAGACAGACAGACAGACAGACAGACAGACAGACAGACAGACAGACAGACAGACAGACAGACAGACAGACAGACAGACAGACAGACAGACAGACAGACAGACAGACAGACAGACAGACAGACAGACAGGGATCACGTAATAATGCATTGGGTTCCTACAGAGGCAGACAGAGGAGGGTAGGATAGAGTGGGGATGGTAATCATGTACTGTACTCACTCTGCATACACAGGCCATCGGTGCAGTTCTTGGACTGAAGCACCATGCCCTCACAGTCCTTCCCCCCGTTTTTGGGCGCCGGGGCGCTGCACTCCCTCCTCCTCCAGTGGGTACACTCTGTCCCACACGTGGACCATTTACTCCACTCTGTCCACAGACCATCCACTAACACACAGAGGGGAGGGAGGGAGGGAGGGAGGGAGTGGGGGGCGGGGGGCATGGTGGTGGGGAGGGAGGGAGAGAGGGAGGGAGGGTGAGAAGGCATGGAGGGTGGGAGTGAGAGTGTGTGAGATTGGGTGCATGAGTGTGTGACAATTAGTGGGAAAGAAACGGGGTGGGGTGGAGTGGAGTGGGGTGGGGAAGAGTGAGAGTAAGAATGATAGATATCTATATTTATGAAAATATATAGTGCTCTGTTTGTGTTGTCCAGTAAATTGCACTCCCCTGCTCCATAAGGGTTGTGACAAGTGGCGCAGTAACTACCTGGGCATAGTGGGTTGCATGCCAGCTTCTGAATGCCTTGCCCGTCACAGATGGCACCCCCGTTGAGCGGTGCTGGGTTGGTGCAGCTCCGCGTGCGCTTCTGGTAGCCTCGGCCACAGCGACTGTTACACACCGTCCACTCTGTCCATGTTGACCAGGCGCCATTCACTGTAGAAAAACCCCAACAACATCGGAAAACAACATGTTTAACAATTTAGCAAATACAATCGTTGTCCTTTTTATAGTGGCATTGAGGGAATCTTGGAGAATGTGAGTGTTTTCCACCAGCCCTTTTTTGCTCGAATGAACATGGCATTGAAGAATCTGTAGTACACTTGGGTTCTCCCCTGTTAGCACTGTTCATTAGTTAGCTATGTGAACAGGCTATTCTGGCTGCTGTATTTCCCATCTTCTGAATCCCTCAAATCCTTTCTTCCTTTCCTCCAATTCCATCTGCGTCTCAGTCGAAATCCAGAGCAGAATGACAGTGGGGTGTGTGGCTGAGAACACGACTGTGGCATTTCAGATGTGAGGAGCTGGAGGCCCCTCAGAGCTTACGATGAGTGAAGCCCCAAGCATCAGACTCCACGGGAGCAGAGCCAAAGCCCTGCCTTTCTTCACTGTCTCTTTCTTTCCTTCTGGGGTTTATTACTCTTCCTCATTCTCTGTCTCTCTCTTTCTCTTTCCATCCATCCCTCTCTCTGCGTGTCCTCCCCAGCCCTTTCCCAGATTCCTTGTTGTGGTGCAGGCTGGAAACCCACTGGGCTGGTCTGTCTCCTCTGGTAACGAGGGAACCTCTCTCTCTCCCTCTCTGTCTCTCCCTCTCTCTGTCTCTGTGTGTTTGTGTGTATGCCTGCATACAGGGGAGGGGGACGGGGAAGAGGGACTGACGCAATCCAGGCAGAGAAAGTGGCTTCTGGTGTATTCTTTTAAGGATGAGCCAACATCAAAGCTGTCTTCCGGCGCACTCCCTCAATCCTCCCAGACTGCATTAGTGAAGGGAAAAGCCTAGCAGGGACAGCGACCCCAGTCCCTGAAGACCCCAAAGTCTGCTGACACACACACACACACACACACACACAGTTGCTCTACTTCACCCTCATACTGGACTCATCTAAGCCACACATGGTGCTCTCGCCTGTAAGAACGGACAACTAAAGTAGATAAATTAACAAATAGGACACCAACAATAACTTAGGACTCCCTAATCCCCCATAATCCTCCATGGCAGGGCCAGTGTGTGTGATTCATGGATGATGTGCTGTACTGGGAGACACTGGAGGGATGGAAGGAGAGATGGATTTGAAACCTGACCCTGGTGACATCATCAATTCCTGCAAACCTCCACCCATTCTGGTCCAGTTTTCTGCGTGTGTGTCGTATGTGTGCGCTCACTCCCACGTGCGTGTTTTTGTGTAGGAGGTTTAAGGCTATAAAACAGCCTCGTGTCTGTTAGCTGATGATTAGCTAGACTGACAGACTGAGAGACTGATTTAATAACTTGAGGTTTAGCCACTTCACATGCTGGGTGGGGGTAGTTACGTTCCTCCTAGGGTGGAAGAAGTCCTGAGGCCTGAATGTCTCTGCTGTCACGCGTGTCTAATCCCCTAAGGGGGGACTGGGGAGCAGAGAGGTACAGTGGTTATCAGGACTCAGGCGAGGGTGAGGATAAGGAGGGGTGAGGATTCCTGGACTAGCCTCTCCATTCAAAGACTTATCACAACCTGACAGGTTCCAGCTACACTGAACAAAAATATAAATGCAACATTCTACAATTTTAAAGATTTTACTGAGTTACAGTTCATATAAGGAAATCAATCAACTGATATAAACTCATTAGGCCCTAATCTATAGATTTCACGTGACTGGGAATACAGATATGCATCTGTTGCTCACAGATACCTTAAGAAAAATCCCCACCAGTCGCCTCATGCAGTGCAACTTTAGAAGGCTGTTACAGTTAACGTGTCACGGTGAGAGTTGATTGTTACCGTAGACAATGACTGTTGCCGTGGTACTGCGTCTCTTGGCGACGATGTTCTTGGCGACACAGGTGTAGTTAGCGGTGTCAGACAGTCTGGCCTGTTTGATGATCAGGTTATGGTCGATGGTGATGTAGAAGTTACGGTCATCAGCGGGGTCGATGATCTCCTCGTTCTTCAGCCACTCCACCTGGGAGGGAGGGGCAGAGACAGAAAGAGGGAGGGAGGGAGGGGCAGAGACAGATAGAGGGAGGGAGGGAGGGAGGGAGGGAGGGAGGGAGGGAGGGGAGGGAGGGAGGGAGGGAGGGAGGGAGGGGAGGGAGGGAGGGAGGGAGGGAGGGGAGGGGAGGGAGGGAGACAGAAAGAGAGAGAGAGAGAATGAAAGAATGAGAAAAGAAGAAAGAAAGATAAAGAGAGAGAGACCATGAATAATGTTCCTCAGTGAGGAACAGTAGACATCAAAACTAGTCGGTAAGAGCAGACATGAAACTGGGACGGCACGGCAGTCAGACACGTTAACCTGATTTCCTCTGGAATAAATCACAAGGAAGTGTTTAAAGGGTTTAAAGACATTTTCTTCTCTTTGTCTCCCATTCACCTCTCCAATAAAGCTCAAGTCCAGGATTACAGCAACACTGTTTATGTCTCTGAGGCCTGTGTCTTTCTATAAAAAGCTATCATGTTCTCTTTTCATTTCCCCAGAACAGAACAAAGTAATACTGTATTGTCAGACAGCGAGAGGAAAGGAAATTCATTGCTATTTTTGGAACTGCAAAGCTCCTTGACCTTTCCTTATGAATTTCAGTTTTTTTCTCCAAATGATACAGATATTGAACTCCTGATAATATCAGAAAACAGGGAACCGTGTGGGGCTTTTATTTGACCGTAAATCACAGAAACACTTTTCTTCACCTCATCCTCCTCGGGTGTGAAGGCTGGGCCTCAGGCAGAGAGACCGGTCCGCTTTACACAGACAGACAGACAGACAGACAGACAGACAGACAGACAGACAGACAGACAGACAGACAGACAGACAGACAGACAGACAGACAGACAGACAGACAGACAGACAGACAGACAGACAGACAGACAGACAGACAGACAGACAGACAGACAGACAAAGGCAGTTTCAAAGACTTCTTCACACTTATCCTCTGAATTGTCTAACTGTTTTCTCTCGAGAAAAGACATCCTGTGTGTAGTCAGAGTCAGGGAATGCATTGAGTGCACAGGGAGAGGTGAACAGCACGGGAGACATCTCTGTGCATTGTGCTTCCTCCTGACAAGCAGACGATGCCAGATAAAGTCAGAGGAGGCCTGGGAGAGATAACAAGTATGTTTGGCTGGCCATTGTCTAAGAACTATTGGAGGACACTTGATCTACACCTCAGGGAACTGAAGAAACTCTCCCATATGAACCTGCCAAGACTAAAGAATCTGTGGGTGCTAGTCTAAGTGACTGCAGTGAAATGACTTAAGAGCCAAGTGCCTGGTGTTAGAATAGGTGGGTGTACTGTGGTCTTCGAGTGATAAGACCTGCGTTTTTCTTCTGATTGTTATAAAACCAGCATCACGATGACTGTCTCACTAAACAAGATGGACAGATTGTGATACAGGTGAGATAGAAGTCATCACTAGCATCACTAGCATCTGCAGTGTCTGAAGATGACAGATATCACGACTACACCATCAAAGAGGGTCCTGCTTGTATAGAGCCGCCTGACTGCCTGCCTGCCTGCCTGCCTGCCTGCCTGCCTGCCTGCCTGCCTGCCTGCCTGCCTGCCTGCCTGCCTGCCTGCCTCCCTGCCTGCCTGCACCCCTATCCTGCAACAGCAGTACAGAGAGACTTAAGGCAGAGCTACTTTCAAAACTCTAGCTAGCAGCAATGAACGCCAGCTTAAAACTCCCACTCAAACTGAATGCATCCGTCATAAACATAATACCACTCCAGAACAGACGCAGACCCGTGGTGACAGATTCACATCAAAAGAGAACGGAAAAACAATTAGCAGCAGAGCTCGGTCTCAAACTTCTGTATGCTCAACGTCGTATTTCTCTGCTGATATGTTGCTTATGAGTGTTTTCCTCCATAAACATTTATCAGGCAAATCAATCGCATGGAGCGCAGTGGTTAGGGCTCCCTCCCCTGCTGTCTGGCTCGTCAGTGAAATTAAGCCCAGGCTCTTGTACTCCACAGCACAACAATGCAATACACCCGCTCTCATCCCATCTCATATCCAGTCCTAACGCAGCAGAAGACCTCCAGTGCCTTGTCTGCCCTGCTCCCGCTAACGTTAGATAGCATCTCATATCATTTATCACGGTGATACCAGGGCCAATCAAACAGCAAACAGAGACAACACAAATCTGCTCTCGACTCTCCTACAGAAGAAAAAGCTGTGTTTTTAACCCTGAGATAATGAGATAGCTGAAGAGTCACTTCACTAGACGAGGGGAGGATCTAAACGACAGGGAACAGGAGATCTCAATATGTCTGGTGAATATGATATCTGAGAAATAACCCCGTTGTCTGATGTCATAAACCAGCGTTTCCCAAACTCGGTCCTGGGGACCCCAATGGGTACACGTTTTGGTTATTGCCCTAGCACTACACAGCCGATTCAAATGATCAAAGCTTGATGATGAGTTGGTTATTTGAATCAGCTGTGTAGTGCTAGGGCAATAACCAAAACGTGTACCCATTGGGGTCCCCAGGACCGAGTTTGGGAAACCCTGTCATAAACAGTAATAACCTATCATTACCAATACGTATCTCATCTGTCTTAGTATATATGTCAGTGTCTGTTTGACACCTGGTGTGGCTTCATCAGTTAGTTAGAACAAGAATATGACCTGGAAGATAGTGAAATGAAACAAAAATACAACAAACTGTTTTACAAACCCATTCTGTAGAAACGCCATTAATCCAGCACGCATATCAATCGAGGTGAATGTCTTGTGAGTATCAACGTAACGGGTATTAAAAAAAAAGTCATCAACATAATGATAGCAGATAGCGATGCTGCCCGTGGTAATCAGAAAAGTCCACCAACGTAAATCAATAAGGATTACATATAAATCCAGGGGATGGGAGGCGAGCACAAGTGATTATATGCATCACTACATTTACTGAGGAAAACAAGCAAACAACACACACAAACAGAAATCCGTGGAAGCAGCGTGTGTGTGTGTGTGTTTGTTTAGCACAGCTGAGTGGGACGCTGATTGGCCTGGGCCTGGCCTGCTGGGACAGTGGTTATGTTTTTTTTTTTTACCCTTGTCCTGATGGAGCTGTGTGCGTTCCCGTGTGTGTGGTGAGTATGTGTGGTCCTCTGTGTGCCAACGGAATACACACTCACCTTGCCTCACACTAAAGGGAACACGGCCATTCAGAACATCTGACTTTAATAGTGAACGAGGCTGACAAATATGACAAGCCAGGCCGATCACATCACATGGGAAGATTCCCTATGAATATATCCTCCGTGTTTAAAAAAGAAACGAAAGCCTGACAGTAGTATTGACTGATCGCCATTTTGAGACCGTTCTCTCTTTGTACTGATGGATCGACTAAAAGGGGTTGTGACAAAGCTTCCAATAAAACATACGAGGGAGATGAAAGTAAGAAGAAAAAGAGTCAAAGACATGATGGAGTTGATTGACACATTGTTCTGTTAACCACAGCCTTTGGTATGTGAAAAGCCTGTTCTTGTAATGGGGATTGACAGTCGGCACAGAGAGGTGGTTATCTAATTTTGCACCAATCAGAGAGGCAGCCTCTCCAAACGGGCTGCGTTCAGAAGTCAAGAGCGGTGTGAGGGTAATTAAAAACTGAACAAAAGAGCTTTTTTAACGCTGTAGAAAGAGGGAGGGAGAGGCGAGCAGGAGATACGAGGAGGTGGAAACTCTTGTCAAAAAAGAAAGGAAAGTGTGTGTGTGTGTGTGTGTGTGTGTGTGTGTGTGTGTGTGTGTGTGTGTGTGTGTGTGTGTGTGTGTGTGTGTGTGTGTGTGTGTGTGTGTGTGTGTGTGTGAGCGCATGTGTAAAGACTGCCACGGCTCATATTTGTCACTCAAAGTCAATGCACTGTTCACTCAATATGAGTCATTTTTACACTTTTACTAATATAATTATAACTAGTAAATGTGTGACCATGGATGCCTAGAAGAAACAATAACACATTTTAGAACCATCATATGTGATCAAAATAACTCAAAAAACGTTCACACCCCCTGTCACACACACTCACACACACACAAACACAGAGACGCTGGCACCGAGCTTGTTACCGGCTGATTGGCACCGGCACATTCCGGGAGGTAATTGGCACAATTCTAGTCGTTAACGCAGGGAAATAGCCACATGTCAACTGTCATAAAGAGAGGGAGGGAGTCTTTATGTCAGAGATGAGAAAATAAACAGCGAAAGAGAGAGAAAGAAACAGAAGTAGAGAGAGAGTGGGAGAGAAATAGAGAGGACGAGCGAGGGAGAGAGAGAGAGAGAGAGGGTGAGGGAGCGAGCTAGAGCGAGAGAGCGAGAGAGACCGGAAGACCATAATACATGCAGGTGAGTGAATGAGGCTGCCAGAAGGAGAGGGAACGAGAGAAAGGGAGAACAGATAGAGAGAGAGAGAAAGAGAGAGAGAGAGGGGGAAGAAGAAAAGAGGATTGAGAAGAGATAAAGTCATACCGTAATGACAATTAAGGTGTGGGAGGAAGAGTGGGAGAGGAGAGAAGAAGAGGACTGACAGAGCGAGAAGATCCTAGTTAGTGGTTCCTCATGAACACCTACTGTACTCTCAGATAAATGACTGGATTCAGGCCAGGGTAATACAAGATTCAAAATCACACAATTCATTCTTATCTCCTAATTACTAAGACTCTCTCGGCGTGTTATGTATTGTGTAGATTAAAGGGATGTGAAATGATTATCAACTCTCTCGTCCTATAGTATAGACCTAAATCTATTCCTTTTTGAAAGACAAAACGTATTGTTTTAAGAACAATGAGTACCGTATTCAAATCTGCTTAGAAGACAAAAAACATGCCCATTATGAACACGCAGTACATGCGCACACACCGGCATGGAGAAGAAGAAGATGATGGATCGATGTGTGTGTGTGTGTGTGTGTGTGTGTGTGTGTGTGTGTGTGTGTGTGTGTGTGTGTGTGGGCGTCCAGTCAGAACACAACAGGAGGCCCTATCAGGCACAGACGTCCTCATTACCACTGGAGGCCAAGGGGCCAGTGGAGGTCAGCTGTGTCAGACAGGTTCGTCTTCAGCTCTAATTGTCTACTGGGTTTTGATAAGCCACCTCCACTGCCCAACACCCGTCCATACTGTCGCTAGTCCTGGTGCTGCTGTCATTACAGCTCTCTGACCCCTCTAACAGACTGAGGGAGAACTGCTAGCTGGACCTTGTGGGTGGGCTGCAGAGCTCCTTGCTACCACACCTAACAACCCCATCTTGTGAAATGTTGTTAGTAGTGTAGACGAAGATGTAGAGCTGTGAGCGCAAAACGTTCATTTGTTTTTGCATTTATACAAGACAAACCCATGGCAAGCTGTGGGTGGAAAGCACTGAGAATGGGCCGGGTGGTTGGATCATTTGGATGGAAGGGAAAATGAGAGTAATCACTGAGGGAATATATTCCAAGTGAAGTAAAACGGGATATTTTCTGTAGAAGCCTGTAGAAGTCCTTCACTCTGTGACTGACTGATCTCTCTGAGTAAGCACCTGTGTCATTTATTCATATAGTCATCTATATTACTATACATCTCCACTACACACACAAATTACACACCTGCAGAACGAGCTACACAAGCTTACAGAATGATTATTCAGTCACAGCGAGCTAGACAACAAACCATATGCCCTAAATCTGCCCTGACTACGAATATGGAAATATGTGCCGAATCAATGTGTATAAATACTAATATGACAGAAAGGAGAGAGCTGTGGGTTTACTGGGTATAAAGATATACGTAAATGTGATGCCCTTCTACATATTTATGCAGAAGATCAGAGTGAAGTGGAAAACAACAGTACATCTGATGTACCCTGAATGAGGGGGAGTTATGGATATGAATATAATAGATAGGTTTGTCTTCGGTCAGTTCATTGTGTTGACTGCTGTTGGCTGTGGTAGCCTTGCTCATATCTCATTCTTAGCTCACTGAGAACCCTGTCCTGGGTAGGTGGTGATGTACCTAAAGTCTTGATAGGCACCCTATAAGTCAGGCCTGCTCATAACCAATGTTCCAGGCCTGCTCATAACCAAAACAAATGTGTCACTGAGCAATTTTCAGGTCTGCTGAGCGCAACTTCCGGCGCGCGTTTACTGTGACCACTTAGGCTGTGTAGACGTTTTAAGTTAGTTTCAGACAGTGGTCAATTAGACTACTGCGGCTATTTGATCATAATGTAGGCCTACCAGAGTTGCTTACCATCAAAAACAATGGAGAAAATGCATACCATAACATTTTAACATGGAATAGCCTACAGTAGTAACCAATGTGTGGTGTTCAATGTAGGCCTACATACCATGAGACTAATCCAATTGTCCTTCAGACAAGGAGGTGACTGAAAATGTTGTTGTGTTTGATGCAAGAAACCACTTTACAAAATAAAATGCAGCATTATTCCCGTACCATAATTTCAGAGAATCAGACAAATTATGCTACCCTCAGCCTATTGGACACTTAGCTTATTCAAACCTGTTTCGAAATACAACACTGCCCCGTTAACACACAAAAAAAGCTATTTACCTGACTCGCTTTCCAAAAATGCACACATTTTGTAGGGAACAATCACTCCCCCATTGCTGACTACAAATGATCTATAACTGGGCTAATAACTGACTAACTAGCAAAGGATATGAACAAATGTGCACGCGTCACTACATGTGGCTCTCACTTTGATCTCATAATAATCTACACACGTCCGCTCACGCTGTACACATAGTCCAGTTTAAAGTGAATGGCACAGATCCATATATGGCAATGGTTCATTTTCATATACTGTAGGCCTACTGCGGCTCTGATTGGTTATGGCACACCGGTCTGTGAGGAGTACGGGTCTGAGTCGTGCCTGTCAATGCAATAGAATCCTACTCCGATGTGCTCTGCCTACAAGAAAATAGTTTTGCAAATGAAGTCTTGCATAGTTACTTTTGTTTCTGTATGTTGCGTTGAAAGTGTCTAATATTGCGTTGATTCCATCACAATTCCCACAAACTCTAGAAAGTCTAGGGAAGTTCAATCTCGTTTCTTCTCTGCGCAGGCTAATATTACTTCTGCGTGGCAGTCCCGGGGGAGCTGCACGGCCGCGCATGCGCACAACTTCAAGGGAACATTGATCATAACAAGAAGAGGAGGGAACATGGGAAGGGAACATGTTTAACCTACAAGAAGAGGAGTTGTCCCCTGCAGGACTTTTACTGTGTTCCTCTCTTTCATCTACCTGTGACATTCCTGTTGGAGCCTTTACAAATGGATGTTTGTTCACGTTTGACTCTGCGACTCCGAGACACACAAAGAGAAGGGGAGAGAGCAGAGAGCAACAAAGGAATGAGAGAGAGAGCAAAAAGCCAGAAAGGAGAGAGAAAATGAGAACGCGAGCCAGAGCAGTGAATCATACCCCAGGAACACATCACGACTGAGATGATTGACAAGCAGCATCCTGAAGGGTATTCATTGGGTTGGTTGCCATGGGGATCAGGTCTGGCCTCCTGACACACACTCTCCCCTGGGTCGCACTAATGAACACACACGTCCTGTTCCTCCACTGTTCCTCCAATGACCAGGCACTCAAAAGGGCTCATACCCTCCACCCTCGCCTTGTCTCCTCTGCTCATCTGATGGTGTGCGGAGAAGCACTCTGGTGTTCACTGGCACGGAGACCTGACTGACGGCCTGTTGTGTACTTTACACCTTAGCCTTCCCTGTTAAGAGAGACCGGGGCTAAAAGTATATTTAGACTGAAGAATACCAGTTACACAGCATGAGAGAAAAAGTGGAAACTGGACTAGCCAGGGATTCAAGCTTTTCTAGATTGGTGTGCATGAAATAGACTGTAAATCAAATCAGATCAAATCAAATTTTATTAGTCACATGTGCCGAATACAACAGGTGTAGACCTTACAGTGAAATTCTTACTTACGAGCCTCTAACCAACAATACAGTTAAAAAAAATACGGATAACAATAAAATAAGAAATAAGAAATAAAATAAGAAATTAAAGAGCAGTAGTAAAATAACAATAGCGAGACTATATACAAGGGGGTACCGGTACAAAGTCAATGTGCGGGGGCACCGGTTAGTTGAGGTAATATGTACATGTAGGTAGAGTTATTAAAGTGACTATGCATAGAACAACAGAAAGTAGCAGCGGTGTAAAAGGGGGGGGGGGGCAATTAGTCTGGGTATCCAATTGATTAGGTGTTCAGGAGTCTTATGGCTTGGAGGTAGAAGCTGTTTAGAAGCTTCTTGGACCTAGACTTGGCGCTCCGGTACCGCTTGCCATGCGGTAGCAGAGAGAACAGTCTATGACTAGGGTGGCTGGAGTCTTTGACAATTTTGAGGGTCTTCCTCTGACACCACCTTGTATAGAGGTCCTGGATGGCAGGAAGCTTGGCCCCAGTGATGTACTGGGCCGTTCGCACTGCCCTCTGTAGTGCCTTGCGGTCGGAGGCTGAGCAGTTGCCATACCAGGCAGTGATGCAACCAGTCAGGATGCTCTCAATGGTGCAGCTGTAGAAACTTTTGAGGATCTGAGGACCCATGCCAAATCTTTTCAGTCTCCTGAGGAGGAATAGGTTTTGTCGTGCCCTCTTCACGACTGTCTTGGTGTGTTTGGACCATGTTAGTTTATTAGTAACGTGGACACCAAGGAACTTGAAGCTCTCAACCTGCTCCACTGCAGCCCTGTCAATGAGAATGGGGGTGTGCTTGGTCCTCTTTTTCCTGTAGTTCACAATCATCTTCTTTGTCTTGATCACGTTGAGGGAGAGGTTGTTGTCCTGGCACCACATGGCCAGGTCTCTGACCTCCTCAAATGTCGACCGCATTATCTACCAAGAGAATTCTCTTTGATTATAATCACAGCCGTATATATCCCCCCCCAAGCAGACACATTGATGGCCCTGAATGAACTTCATTGGATTCTATGTAAACTGGAAATCACATATCCTGAGGCTGCATTTATTGTAGCTGGGGATTTTAACAAGGCTAATCTGAAAACAAGAATCCCTACATTTTATCAGCCTATCGAATGCGCTACCCGGGCGGAAAAAATCCGGGACCATTGTTACTCTAACTTCCGCGACGCATACAAAGCCCTGCCCTGCCCTCTGTTCGGAAAATCTGACCATGACTCCATTTTGTTGCTCCCAGCCTATAGAAAGAAACTAAAACAGGAAACGCCCGCACTCAGGTCTGTTCAACGCTGGTCCGACCAATTTGATTCCACGCTTCAAGATTGCTTCGATCACGTGGACTGGGACATGTTCCGCATAGCGTCGGACAATAACATTGATGAATACGCTGATTGAGCGAGTTTATTAGCAAGTGCATTGGTGATGTTGTACCCACATCAACTATTAAAACCTTCCCCAACCAGAAACCGTGGATTGATGGCAGCATTCGTGCAAAACTGAAAGTGCGAACCACTGCTTTTAATCAGGGCAAGGCGACCGAATACAAACAGTGTAGCTATTCCCTCCGCAAGGCAATCAAACAAGTTAAGCGTCAGTATAGAGACAAAGTAGAGTCGCAATTCAACGGCTCAGACACGAGAGGAATGTGGCAGGGTCTACAGTCAATCATGGACAACAAAAAGAAAACCAGCCCCGTCGCGGACCACGATGTCCTGCTCCCAGACAAACTAAACAACTTCTTTGCTCGCTTTGAGGACAATACAGTGCCAACGACACGGCCCACTACCAAAACATGCGGGCTCTCCTTCACCACAGCCAACGTGAGTAAAGCATTTAAACGTGTTAACCCTCGCAAGGCTGCCGGCCCAGACGGCATCCCTAGCCACGTCCTCAGAGCATGCGCAGACCAGCTGGCTGGTGTGTTTACGGACATATTCAATCAAGCCTTATCCCAGTCTGCTGTTCCCACATGCTTCAAGAGGGCCACCATTGTTCCAGTTCCCAAGAAAGCTAAGGTAACTGAGCTAAATGACTATCGCCCTGTAGCACTCACCTCCGTCATCATGAAGTGCTTTGAGAGACTAGTCAAGGATCATATCACCTCCACCCTACCTGACACCCTAGACCCACTCCAATTTGCTTACCGCTGCAATAGGTCCACAGACGACGCAATCGCAATCACACTGCCCTAACCCATCTGGACAAGAGGAATACCTATGTAATAATGCTGTTCATCGACTACAGCTCAGTATTTAACACCATAGTACCCTCCAAACTCCTCATTAAGCTCGAGACCCTGGGTCTCGACCCCGCCCTGTGCAACTGGGTCCTGGACATCCTGACAGGCCGCCCCCAGGTGGTGAGGGTAGGAAACAACATCTCCACCCCGCTGGTCCTCAACACTGGGGTCCCACAAGGGTGGGTTCTCAGCCCTCTCCTGTACTCCCTGTTCACACATGATTGCGTCGCCATGCACACCTCCAACTCAATCATCAAGTCTGCAGACAACACTACAGTGGTAGGCTTGATTACCAACAACGACGAGACGGCCTACAGGGAGGAGGTGAGGGCCCTCGGAGTGTGGTGTCAGGAAAATAACCTCACACTCAACGTCAACAAAACAAAGGAGATGATCGTGGACTTCAGGAAACAGCAGAGGGATCACCCCCCCTATCCACATCAACGGGACAGTAGCAGAGAAAGTTGAAAGTTTTAAGTTCCTCGGCGTACACATCACGGACAAACTGAAATGGTCCACCCACACAGACAGCGTGGTGAAGAAGACGCAACAGCACCTCTTCAACCTCAGGAGGCTGAAAAAATGTGGCTTGTCACCAAAAACACTCACAAACTTTTACAGATGCACAATCGAGAGCATCCTGTCGGGCTGTATCACCGCCTGGTATGGCAACTGATCCGCCCACAACCGTAAGGTTTTCCAGAGGGTAGTGAGGTCTGCACAACGCATCACCGGGGGCAAACTACCTGCTCTCCAGGACACCTACACCACCCGATATCACAGGAAGGCCAAAAAGATCATCAAGGACAACAACCACCCGAGCCACTGCCTGTTCACCCCGCTATCATCCAGAAGGCGAGGTCAGTACAGGTGCATCAAAGCTGGGACCGAGAGACTGAAAAACAGCTTCTATCTCAAGGCCATCAGACTGTTAACCTGTTAGGGCTAGGGGGCAGTATTGACACGGCTGGATAAAAAACGTACCCGATTTAATCTGGTTACTACTCCTGCCCAGTAACTAGAATATGCATATAATTATTGGCTTTGGATAGAAAACACTCCAAACTTTCTAAAACTGTTTGAATGGTGTCTGTGAGTATAACAGAACTCAAATGGCAGGTCAAAACCTGAGAGATTCCTTTACAGGAAGTGGCCTGTCTGACCATTTATTGTCTTTCTTTGACATCTCATTCAATTACAAAGGATCTCTGCGGTAACGTGACACTTCCCACGGCTCCAATAGGCTCTCAAAGCCCGGGAAAAACCTGAATGTCGTCATCCCAGCCCCAGGCTGAAACACATTTTCGCCTTTCTCAAGTGGCCGATCAAGGGACAATGGGCATTAGGCGCGTGCACTGGTCGCCCCCGTGTTTGTGTTTTTTCCTCTGTTTGCCGAAAAGGAGATTCCCGGTCGGAATATTATCGCTTTTTTACGAGATAAATTGCATAAAAATTGATTTTAAACAGCGGTTGACATGCTTCGAGGTACGGTATTGGAATATTTAGAAATGTTTTGTCACGAATTGCGCCATGCGCACGACCCTGATTTACCATTTCGGATAGTGTCTGGGACGCACGAACAAAACGCCGCTCTTCGGATATAACGATGGATTATTTTGGACCAAACCAACATTTGTTATTGAAGTAGCAGTCCTGGGAGTGCATTCTGACGAAGACAACAAAAGGTAATCAAACTTTTATAATAGTAAATCTGATTTTGGTGAAGGCTAAACTTGCCGGGTGTCTAAATAGCTAGCCCGTGATGGCTGGGCTATGTACTTAGAATATTGCAAAATGTGCTTTCACCAAAAAGCTATTTTAAAATCGGACATATCGAGTGCATAGAGGAGTTCTGTATCTATAATTCTTAAAATAATTGTTATGTTTTTTGTGAACGTTTATCGTGAGTAATTTAGTAAATTCACCGGCAGTGTTCGGTCGGAATGCTAGTCACATGCTAGTCACATGCTAATGTAAAAAGCTGGTTTTTGATATAAATATGAACTTGATTGAACAAAACATGCATGTATTGTATAACATAATGTCCTAGGGTTGTCATCTGATGAAGACCATCAAAGGTTAGTGCTGCATTTAGCTGTGGTTTGGGTTTATGTGACATTATATGCTAGCTTGAAAAATGGGTGCCTGATTATTTCTGGCTGGGTACTCTGCTGACATAATCTAATGTTTAATAGGATTTTTAAGGTATTTGAAAATCGCGCCACAGGATTCAACTGGCTGTTACGTAGGTGGGACGAATTCGTCCCGCCTGCCCTAGAGAGGTTAAACAGCCATCACTAACATTGAGTGGCTGCTGCCAACATACTGACTCAATCTCTAGCCACTTTAATAATAAAAAAATTGGATGTAATAAATGTATCACTAGTCACTTTAAACTATGCCACTTTATATAATGTTTACATACCCTACACTACTCATCTCATATGTATATACTGTACTCTACCCTACATCTTGCCTATGCTGTTCGGTCATCGCTCATCCATATATATTTTTATGTACATATTCTTATTCATTCCTTTATACACACAAGTGTAAGGTAGTTGTTGTGAAATTGTTAAATTACTTGTTAGATATTACTGCATGGTCGGAACTAGAGGGGAATGAGCATGCACCCCTGAGGGGCCCCTGTGTTGAGGATCAGCGTGGCAGATATGTTGTTACCTACCCTTACCACCTGGGGGAGGCCAGTCAGGAAGTCCAGGATCCAGTTGCAGAGGGAGGTGTTTAGTCCCAGAGTCCTTAGCTTAGTGATGAGCTTTGAGGGCACTATGATGTTGAACGCTGAGCTGTAGTCAATGAATAGCATTCTCACATAGGTGTTCCTTTTGTCCAGGTGTGAAAGGGCAGTGTGGAGTGCAATATAGATGGCATCATCTGTGGATCTGTTGGGGCGGTAGGCAAATTGGACTGGGTCTAGGGTTTCTGAGTGTGTTGATGTGAGCCATAACCAGACTTTCAAAGCACTTCATGGCTACAGACGTGAGTGCTACGGGTCGGTAGTCATTTAGGCAGGTTACCTTAGTGTTCTTGGGCACAGGAACTATGGTGGTCTGCGTAAAACATGGTATTACAGACTCAGACAAGGAGAGGTTGAAAATGTCAGTGAAAACACTTGCCAGTTGGTCAGTGCATGCTCGCAGTGCACGTCCTGGTAATCCATCTGGCCCTGTGGCCTTGTGAATGTTGACCTGTTTAAAGGTCTTGCTCACATCGGCTGCAGAGGGCGTGATCACACAGTCTTCCAGAACAGCTGGTGCTCTCATGCATGTTTCAGTGTTATTTGCCTCGAAGCAAGCATAGAAGTAGTTCAGCTCGTCTGGTAGGCTCATGTCACTGGGCAGCTCTCGGCTGTGCTTCCCTTTGTGGTCTGTAATGGTTTGCAAGCCCTGCCACATTCGACGAGTGTCAGAGCCGGTGTAGTACGATTCAATCTTAGTCCTGTATTGACGCTTTGCCTGTTTGTTGGTTCGTCAGAGGTCATAGTGGGACGTCTTATGAGCTTCCGGGTTAGAGTCCCGCTCCTTGAAAGAGGCAGCTCTAGCCATTAGCTCAGTGTGGATGTTGCCTGTAATACATGGCTTCTGGCAGGGGTATGTACATACAGTCACTGTGGGGACGACGTCATTGATGCACTTATTGATGAAGCTGGTGACTGATGTGGTATACTCCTCAATGCCATCAGAGGAATCCAGGAACATATTTCAGTCTGTGCTAGCAAAACAGTCCTGTAGCTTAGCATCTGCTTCATCTGACCACTTTTTTATTGATCTAGTCACTGGTGCTTCCTGCTTTAATTTTTGCTTGTAAGCAGAAATCAGGAGGATAGAATTATAGTCAGATTTTCCAAATGGAGGGCGAGGGAGAGCTTTGTATGCGTCTCTGTGTGTGGAGTAAAGGTGGTCCAGAGTTTTTTTCCCTCTGTTTGCATATTTAACATGCTGACAGAAATTTGGTAAAACTGATTTAAGTTTCCCTGCATTAAAGTCCCCGGCTACGAGGAGTGGCGCCTCTGGTTGAGCTTTTTCTTGTTTGCTTATGGCAGAATACAGGTGTCTTAGTGCCCGCCTCTGACTGGTGGTATGTAAACAGCTAAGAAAAATACAGATGAAAATTCTCTAGGTAGATAGTGTGGTCTACAGCTTATCATGAGATACTCTACCTCATGCGAGTAATAGCTCAAGACTTCCTTAGATATCATGCACCAGCTGTTATTTACAAAAATACCAAGTCCGCCACCCTTTGTCTTACCAGACGCCGCTGTCTGTATGTTGATAGTGTAATCGTTCACCCACGACTCCGTGAAGCATAAGATATTACAGTTTTGAATGTCACGTTGGCAGTTTAATCTTCCATGTAGGTCATTGATTTTATTCTCCAAAGATTGCTCGTTTCCAGGCAGATTGGAAGGAAGTGGGGATTTATTTGATCGCCTATAAATTCTCAGAAGTCAGCCCGCCCTCTGGCCCCTTTTTCTCTGCCTCCTCTTCACGCAAATCACGGGGATCTGGGCCTGTTCCCGAGAAAGCAGTATATCGTTCGCGTCGGGCTCGTCAGACTCGTTAAAGGAATAAAAGGATTCTGCCAGTCCGTGGTGAGTAATCAGAGTCCTGATGTCCAGAAGTTATTTTCGGTCATTTTCGGCAACATTATGTACAAAATAAGTACAAAAACCGCAAATAAACAAACAAAAAATACAATCGGGTGGGAACAGGTAAAACGTCTGCCTTTTTAGTATGAACAATGACTCAGTGAAAACAATGAGCAATGAGTTCACTAATTTGACCATTGTTAGATTCATTTGGAACAAATGGGTTTTCCCAGTGAACGTCATCATCCTGCTACTATGGGTGAGAGGATATGTAGGTGAGAGCCCACCTGGTGTTCAACCTTCCCAAGTTCTCCCATGTCACCTACCACCTCCACACTCTCCACTGGCTCCCAGTCGAGGCTCGCATCAAATTCAAGACCCATGGGAAAACTTAATTGAGGGAAAATGTACTGACTATGACTGATATGTGGTAAGATGAATGCAATGACTGTAAGTAACTCTGGATAAGACTGTCGGCTAAATAACTAAAATGTAAAAAATGTAGACATGGTTCTGTTCCCTAGCCCTCTCTCATCCCCTTTCCTCTTCTCTCCTCTGGTGTGTAAATCCGTTTGGACTTAGAGGGGCCTCTTCCCCGTGGAGCACCAATGACTCGTTACCCATGATAACACGGCAGGACCCCGGCAGACGACGAGATGCCTGAATTAAAAGCCTGCTTCCATGGCAACAGGCTCAGCAGCACAGTGGCTGCGCCGCGTCACCCCTGAACCCTGTCTTTATCTGGGGGCTGTGACAAGTGCTTTGAAGTGGAGTGAGAGACGGAGGGCAGGAAGAGAAGAAAAGAGAGAAGAAAAGAGAGAGAGGGAGAACGATAAAGCCACATTCTTTCAGAAGGCAGATGTAAGTTGGTTTTAGGAGCTGCTTGCCACATCTTCATGGTGTGAAAGGAGGAGACTGTGTGTCACTGGTGTGAGCTGGCTCTTTAGGCCCTCTGGGCTTTAATGAAAAGGCCTTACAAAGGTAATGAAAGGGAAGGGTCCAACCTCACGGGGTGGCCAGAACGTACTTTCTCTCCTTCTTCTCTATCTATATCCCCCCTACTCCCTCACTTCTAGTCTGATCTCTCTTGAGTGAGCTTTACAGAAACCATGAGAAACCAAAATGGTGCTCTCACCAAACCATTACTCCCACTAGAATAGCCTCTCAGATTTCATTTTTCCTCTGCTCTTGATTAAGTACATTAAATATGTATGGGGATGGAAACACATGTAACAATGACTTTAGGGGAGCCTGGTTTATGTCTAATGTATTCAGAGCACACAGTAAGACTTATATAAATGACTCAACTGCTGTGCTATTTCAGAAACCTCAATCCCAGTATTTCAGTCCTCTCAGGCCAAAGCCTCATTGGTAATGTTGGTGAGAGGAGCCAAAATAAATGTCTGCTGCAGATTGTTTTCTTTGTGTGTGTGTGTGTGTGTGTGTGTGTGTGTGTGTGTGTGTGTGTGTGTGTGTGTGTGTGTGTGTGTGTGTGTGTGTGTGTGTGTGTGTGTGTGTGTGTGTGGTGTGCATGTGCGTACGCGTGCATGTGCATCTGTGTGTGTGTGTGGACATGTTTAACTATACTTGTGGGGACCAGAAGTCCAACTTGGGGACATTTTGTTAGTCCCCACAAGCTCTAGGGGGATGAGGGTTAAGGTTAGAATTAGTGTTAGTGTTAGGGTCAGAATTAGGGTTTAGGGTTAGAATTAGGAGCTAGGGTTAGTTTTAGGGTTAAGGTTTGGAGCTAGGGTTAGTTTAGGGTTAGGAGCTAGGTTTAGGGTTAAGGTTAGGTTTTCGGGTTAAGGTCAGGGTTCGGGTTAAGGTCAGGGTTAGGGTTAAGGTCAGGGTAATGGTTAAGGTCAGGGTTATGGTTAGAGTAAGGGTACGGGTTAAGGATAGGTTTATTGGTCAGGGTTAGGGTACGGGTTAGGTTCAGGGGTTAGGGAAAATGGGACTGAACTGTGTGTCTCCACAAGGTTAGTTTGTCTGTGTGTGTGTGTGTTGAGTAGTTAGAGTGTGAGTGTGTGTTTGTGCCACTATCTATTGGTACATCAGACATCAATGTGTAGCATTGGAGCTAGCTGTGTAAAGGGTCTGTGAGGCCTGAAGGATTATTCCTCCTCTGTCTCAAGCCATCCCCTGCAGGAACACACACCTACCCTGTATCTGTGTACTGGGGATGTTACTCTTTTTCTGTTTCTTTCTCACAACAAGAAAGTATGCTGCATCACCACAGTGGGCAGAAAGTATGCTGCATCACCACAGTGGGCAGAAAGTATGCTGCATCACCACAGGGCAGAAAGTATGCAGCATCACCACAGGGCAGAAAGTATGCAGCATCACCACAGTGGGCAGAAAGTATGCTGCATCACCACAGGGCAGAAAGTATGCAGCATCACCACAGGGCAGAAAGTATGCTGCATCACCACAGGGCAGAAAGTATGCTGCATCACCACGTTGGGCAGAAAGTATGCTGCATCACCACGTTGGGCAGAAAGTATGCTGCATCACCACAGTGGGCAGAAAGTATGCTGCATCACCACAGGGCAGAAAGTATGCAGCATCACCACAGGGCAGAAAGTATGCTGCATCACCACAGGGCAGAAAGTATGCTGCATCACCAAAGGGCAGAAAGTATGCTGCATCACCACGTTGGGCAGAAAGTATGCTGCATCACCACAGTGGGAAGAAAGTATGCTGCATCACCACAGGGCAGAAAGTATGCTGCATCACCACAGGGCAGAAAGTATGCTGCATCACCACAGTGGACAGAATCTGGCATGGGACGTCATAATGACGACATATTCTGGTTTGAAACAGTTTCTTGCTGTAGAGGAATCATTATAACTAGTTGTATTGTGCCAATGCAGATTATTTTGACTACTGCAGGTCAGCGTCAAAGCATTGATGATGTCAGCGCAGCTTTTAAACCACCAAAACACATCAAAAGTGGTGCTTTTAAAAACAGTCACTCATATACCAGTATTTTGTGTTCACACTACATTTTCATATTTTCAGGAGTATGTGCCTCAATATTACATAAATCCAATAATTGGAAAAGGGCATAGACAACAAAAAAAACCTGGGAGCAGATTAATATTGTAAAAGGTCAACAGGAAAAGTAGGCTACCTGTGTAATCTCAGATTATCAGAGATTATCCCATTATTGTGGAGGGTGTGGTGCATACAGTAGATGCCATTATGGATTAAATTTTGATAATCCCCTTTAAAACAGCACCAGAGTAGATAGAAATGGTTGTCCTCAGAAAACATTCATGATTCAATAGTAATACTACTGTGATTTTGACATACATTGCCGATAAACTGACCACCTGAAATTGCATCATCAAATGCCATGTTCAATCCAGCAACATGCAATGACCTTCCTACAGTAATGAAGGACCACAAAAAATACAAAAGCTGCTCCCAGGATCCAAGGTCCATACCAGGTCAAACTGTGTGTGTGTGTATGTGTGTGTGTGTACAGTACGTGCGTGTTCGTGCGTGTGTGTGTGTGTGTGTGTGTGTGCGTGAGTACAGTATTATGTTTTGTTTTCATTCGAATATGTGATGTGAATCCTTGCGTAGCACCATCTACAGTACGCCTGGAAAATAAAGCTGAGTCCATGAGAATCCATCTAAGTGATTTAGCATAGTGCTGTAAGACATGGGCAGAATGGGCACATTAGGACCCCGCCTCGCTGCCTGGCATTGCCTGCCTGCCTGCCTCACCCTCTCTGACCTGGCCTGGGCATAGTCCTCCAGTAAAAGAGCCACGGAGACAACTGACAACCCACTGGATCCAAACCCAACAACCCTCAACAGCTCTTCTCTCTCTCCCTCCCTCTCTGTCTCCCTGTGGCTGGAATACGACAGATCTTTCCTCTGCAGTGACTCTGCTACATATTTCTGCAGATGCATATGCAACCACAGACTTGGGCCCATCTGTTTTTCCCTAGCCGGGTTCCTAAAGCGTTTCTGTGAGAAAATGCCTGACAAACAGACAGAGAGAGAGAGAGAGAGAGAGAGAGAGAGAGAGAGAGAGAGAGAGAGAGAGAGAGAGAGAGAGAGAGGAAAAAGGCTCTCAGGATCAGTCCGGGTATATTTTCTCTTTCAACAGCTGTGTTTTACTTCAGAAAATAAGAAAAATAAGGGTAATGGACTGGTGTCTTTATTCAAGTGAGGTAAGCAAGTGTGTGAATAATTAATGACGCTGGACACCTGCCTAGGCTTCCACTTCAATACAGTATCCCCTCCATTTTTATTCCATACAAACTACAATCTGTCATTCCATTCAGACTTCAGGCACCTTTGTTGAGGATGGCAGGGATATCATTGATTCTCTCTGCTCCGTCAGTTCACAGCTGTGTTGCTACAGTAACAGTGAGGTCCTGGTGAGCACAGGTGTGTCATCAGAATTAATTATCCCACTGAGCCAATCAGAGCGAAGAAGCTTGATTGGAATCACTCCGACACAAACAGTTGGAATCACCGATAGAAAAAAGCCTATTAGAAGAAGTAAGAAGTAGTTTCCAAGCGTTTTGGGCCAAACTTTTCTCTCCATTTAGTTTTGTCAGCACTTCTCACCGAGGATAAAGGCAATGAAGTTCCACTCACTTAACTCAGCTTTTCCAGGTCAGTCGCAGGCCTTTTCAGAGTTCAGACCTGAGGAAAACTCACTCCAAAGGAAGCTTATTCTCTCTGGCTCAATCTCTCTCTGGCTCTCTCTCAATTCAATTCACTTCAACTTGCTTTATTGGCATGACGTAACAGTGTACATATTTCCAAAGCTTACTTTGGATATTTACAATATTAAGATAATAAGAATCAAAATTGTCAACGGGACAACAGTAACAACAATAACCAAGGATCAAAATAACCATACATTGAACAATAACAATAAGCATTCAGTAGAGGACATGTGCAAGTTGATTGGTCTGTCAGACACTGTCCTTCATCTTATGGCAGGCAGCAATCTAGTTGCGCTGCCAACCCACAGCTCTCTGTGTCCTCCCCTAACAGGACGGGTAGCCTATTCTCATCAGAGAGGTCTTTGAAATTTTGGGGAAATGACACTCTAATTGTTTTATATTTTTTACATTTTGTCAGGAAATGCAGCTCTGTCTCAGGTTCTGCTGTGGTGCAGTGGTTGCACAGCCTTTCCTCTACAGGGAGCCAGGTTTTCCTGTGTCTACCCTTCTCAATGGCAAGGCTGTGCTCAATGAGCCTGTACTTTGTCAAGGTTTTTCTAAGGTTTTGTTCAGTAACCATGGTCAAATAGTTAGCCACGGTGTACTGTCGATTTAGGGCCAGACGGCACTCCATTTCGCTTTGTGCTTATGTTTCCCAATAAGCAATGTAGTTTTGTTTTGATTGTGTTGTAATTTGTTTTATTCTGACTGATTGGATCTTCTGGTCCTGAGGCTTCAGTGTGTTATTAGAACAGGTTAGAACAACTCTCTCTCTCGCTCTCTCGCTCTTGCTCTCTCACTCTCTCACTCTCGGTCCCTGTAATCTCTAACGAAGGCCTTTGAATTCACCACAACGTTGTTAGGTTTTGGAATGGATGGGTAGGAAGAGGTGCTACTTGACAGAGGAAGGATAATGCACAGTGGCCCTGTTCAGGAGCCCTGCTCTTATTGCAGATAACTACACATTTCCCCTTCCTTAGCCACGTTGTGATGACATGCCAACCATTGCCCAATTTAGTTAAGTAAGGCATCCTGAAAGGTACGCATATCTGAGACAGAAACAACTTAATCTCAAATCTACCAGGCCACTTAATAAAAGATACACCCTCTTAAGATTCTAACAATTACTATTAATACGTGTTATGTTCAAATAAGCCTCCAGGAATGTGGTTCATGGGATTAGCCATAACGCATTAGGAAGCATCGCTAACACAGAGTGAGGAAGTAGCTCTGAGACTAAACTTCTCCTCAGATCAGGCCAATTGATTTGGCTAATCTTCCCTGCAGGAAGTGCACTTGAAGGATTTCCTCTGACCGAATAGGTGGGTAAAAAAGGGACACAATGAGGGCGGAAACCATTTTGTTGTTGTAAGAGTTATACGTCTTATTGGCTTGTCATGTTGCTGCGGCAGAGCCAACTCTATACGTTACGATCAGCAGTAAGGAGCGGAGCTGGAGTTGCCATCTGCTAGGGAGGAGTAGAGACCTGGTTAAGAAGTGAGGTCCCAGTGTAGCTGACATTATGGGGCCACAGCTTTAGGCTCTGCTGCTTACAGTAGCTCCAGTGACACAACTAAGTTCTCCATGTTTGGGGTTTACTTGGTGAGTGCCTGTAAACCAGCAAAGGTTACTTACTTTACTTCATTCATTTGAAGACAAAATACCAGTAAATCACTGTAGCTTTTAGCCATAACATTTAACCCTTACCTCAGCAGCAGGGATCCCTTCTGGTGGGCGGCACTGAAGAAGAACTTCCTGTTCTAGAGACACTTCCTTTCCCAGAGGCTCCTGGTCAAACGTCTTCCTGAGATCTGGAGGGAAAAAAATGTCAACAAACCATAAATAAACATTACGTAATATATCCCTCACGTTCTACACATGATGTATGTTATAATGAGGATGGGGGGGATGCTAAATTATATCACTGATGTCTTTTGATTAAAAAAAGACTTAGAAGGTTGTAGACTGTCGTTCTCAGTGCGCAGCTAGCAAACACAATACTGCATAGGGCCAATAGAGCGGTCTCTGTGAGAAATAAAGCTTGACTTCTCTTTCTCTCTTTTTGTCCTCTCATTGCACAGAGAGCCTGAAGAATCGGAGGTGGATGGCAGGGAGCTGCTGAGAAAGGGATCACTCTCCCTCCTCTAATAAAAAGCCACTAGTTCTCCAGTGTGTGAGCCTGATGGAATAGGGCAGGACCGGGACCGGGGGAGCGTCATGCAACACTGGAACCCAAAGCTCATTAGATATATATCACCACCTGCTGGGATACGGTCTGGCAGAGGAGCTGCAGAAATAATATGGTGACGAGAAGGGAGAGAAAGCGAGAGAAAGCGAGAGAGAGAGAGAGAGAGAGAGAGAGAGAGAGAGAGATAGAGGCGGAGCGAGAGAGAGGGGGGAGAGAAAGGGGGGAGTGAGAGAGAGAGGGAGAGAAAGGGAGAGAGAGGGGGAGTGAGAGAAAGAGAGGGACAGCGAGAGGGAGAGAAGGGGAGAGAGAGGGAGGGAGGGAGAGAGAAAGCGAGAGGGAGCGAGATAGAGGGGGAGCGAGAGAAAGGGGGGGAGGGGGAGAGAAAGGGGGGAGTGAGAGGGAGAGAAAGAGAGAGAGAGAGAGAGAGTGAGAGAGAGAGAGGGACAGCGAGAGGGAGAGAAGGGGAGAGAGAGGGCTAGGGGGAGAGAGATTTGGAGAGAGAGAGCGGGAGAGAGAGAGGGGGAGAGGGGGAGAGAGAGAGGAGAGAGAAAGAGAGAGAGAGAGAGGGAGAGAGAGAGGGGGAGTAAGAGAGAGAGAGGGGCAGAGAGAGAGAGGGCTTGAGGGGAGAGAGATTTGGAGAGAGAGAAAGGGGGAGAGAGAGACTGGGCTTGAGGGAGATTGTGTAAGAGGAGGACAGGGGGAAGGGAGCTGTAGCACTACAATTGCTAGAGAACAGACTCAGTGGAGTATTAAGTACACACTCGTACACCCAAACTCCAGTGACAGCACTTTCCACAGCCTGCAATGTCCCTGTTCTGCGTATCATTTTAACTCTCTGACACAGGAGCCCATTTAATGAAACCCAGTAATCACATTTAATGAATAGTCTAGAATAACATTGTTCCTGTATAGCAGCAAAAAAAACATGATTCAGTTAATGTTGTAGAGTTTCTTTTTCTTTAAATCTGTAAACATTTTGTTGAGTACTGTGTGTGAATTTAAATGTACAGGCAGCTCGGTGAGACATTTGTTTTTACACCAAGTTTTAGCCCATAGTGTCAAAGAGCACACACACACACACACACACACACACACACACAAAAAACACACACACACACACACACACACACACACACACACACACACACACACACACACACACACACGTAACTCCCTGCCAGTGTGTAATCCGTGAGAATGGGCTGGAGGAGCTCACATGAAGCCAAGTCTGACTATCACTGTTAAACCAAGCATGGACCAGCCCTGCTTACAAAGCAAAGGAAGCCCAGAGCTGAAAGGTAAGCCAAGCTGGAAATCCCAGATGCTCTAAAAGTACACTGAGTCTCTAGAAGTCAAGGGTTTCCATGAACTTACCTGTGGAGTTTCAACCCCTCAGCCGCCCTAAGGGCAAAACCAAGAGAGAAGAAAAGCATATTTATGTATTGTGAATGGAGTTATACATCAAACTCTCTTTATGTCAGTTTGTGAATAGTGTAAATTAAATGGTATTCAGGTATTTCTGCTGTAGGGCCAGATGAGCATGCCATCAGTTTGACATGGTGAGGTTGGACAGAGGTACAGAGAAGACACCAGATGAGGAATCAGTGGTTAAGGATCAACCTAATACTTTACTGAGAAACGGTAGCCGCAGGATCACAGTACACTTGAAAAAAGACTCACTCAGGTAACGAATGCACGCGGTAAACAATTCAAGCTTCTCCAAAGGACCACAGAAAACACATCTCTTTTAACAAGGACGTCTAGGAGCGGCTCCACCACGTAGTTGTTTGAAGTCTCTAACAAGACCCAGATCCAGGAGGTCCCGGGCAGGCACCCACGCCCGCTCCTCGGGACCGTAGTCCTCCCAGTCCACCAGGTACGGTAGGGTCCCTCGAACCCGACGAGCCTCCAACAGATGCCTGACCGTGTCTCTTGAGCTGTCTCTGCCACCCTCTGGTGCCAGGAGGAACCATGACAATCAGTGAGCTGGTGGTGGACAGACATAGTGGGTACTGGAAATAACAAGGACTGTAAAATTGACAGATTTACAACAGAATATTACCCTTCAGAAAGTCATAGACGGAGAGTCAGGGATAGTCGATGTGGTCGTGATGTCGTGAGAGAGAGCTATACTAATTTCTTTGGGTCAGAACTACTCTAAGCACCGCTCAGTATCCATGGAAACCACCCGTTGGGGTAGTTAAGGGTTCCACCAACTTCTGGAGACAGATTCTGGAAAGACATAACATAGAGGCTGTTACAGACATCCTGTGCGAACGTAAATTGACGATTTATGGTTTTAGATGGCTTTAGCATTTTGTTTTTTTGGATTCTGAAAGAAAGGAGATCTGCTGACAGGCAGATAAAATAAATGTAAGCATGGACAGATGGATAGTGAAACGTCTTTTATGGAAGTACCACAAAATGTTCCTCCCAGCTGGTTCAGAAATGGTCTCCTCATCACCATTGTAATTTGAGCAAACTAGAAACCACAAAGCGGAAAAGAGTGGATTTGATGCCTACATCCTCACTATGCGACTGCTCCCCACTGGCATGTCTGAAACGGCTGCTGACACTCAGAGAGAAGGAAGGAGGGAGAGGGCAGAGAGAGAGAGAGAGCAAGAGAGAGAGAGGGAGAGCATTGAGTGCTATCGAACCAATGCTATTAAAGAGTTGTGATGTTGTGCAGCAGGCTGGCAGGCCGGCATACCTTCACACTGAAGGAGAGAGGAATGCCAAGAGAAGACTCACTCAGAAAGCCTCTGAAATGCCAATACTATAGTACAGACATTGGCAGAGTTTGAATACAGAACTATGTAGACAATGGGGACTATTTTAAGGTGGCTGAGCATTTAACAACTCTCCAGTCATTCTCCATGTTGTAAGACTGTCCGGGAGACATTTGGAACTATTACAGAAGAAGTCTCAATTCCCTGACATAAATATAACTCTCTGAGTGACTCAGTAGCCAGCCTGCTCTGGGATTTAAGGTTATACATGTTAATTATCTCTAGTCCGTACATAGTCTGTCCACCCATTTGATATCGAGTCCAAATGCCTCTTCCCAAAGCTGGACTTCAGCTGTTTTCAGTTAGAGGACTATCAAAAGAGAGAGAAGTCCAACTGGAATTGAAACATTTTATTGATCATCTCACGACTCCATATCCCCTGCTGGAAGAGAAGAGCTTAACTCTGAGATGTTCTCATAACAAAATATGTTACCACCAGACTTTAGCCAAAACCCTGCTGTAACGGCCGTATCAGCACCAGGGACCAAAACCCTGCTGTAACGGCCGTATCAGCACCAGGGACCAAAACCCTGCTGTAACGGCCGTATCAGCACCAGGGACCAAAACCCTGCTGTAACGGCCGTATCAGCACCAGGGACCAAATACAAATACTAGGAGAATTGAAGTTCCATTTCAACCTCATGTCTGTCTTTAGGAGCATATACTGCATTTCAGTGTAAAGTGTAAATGGAAAGTTTGCATCAAAAGCAATTTCCGTAAAGATCAAGTATGAAATTAAAAGATTGGATAGTGCATATAAGATTGAGGAAAACGTATTCAGATGTACAGTAGCTTTGGGGAATTTTGGCAGTATGCTGTTTTTTATCAGAGAGAGAGAGAGAGAGAGAGAGAGAGAGAGAGAGAGAGAGAGAAGTGTGTGTGTGTGTGTGTGTGAGAGAGAAATGGAGGAACAGAGATTGAAATGAGTAGCTTCTGAGTGATATTTTTGAACCGTGTCTCCTTCCTCTCTGTTCTCCTCCTCCTCCTCTCCCAGGCTCAGGCGATGTGGAGCTGGGTGAGCAGCAGGGTATAAGGCTGAGTAGACATTCCTGTGGGAGTCGCACCATTCCCTGTTACACCACAGAAATACCTCTGCCTCCCCAGGCCTCCCTACAGGCCCCAGCTACCGCCACATTTGACAGCCATTACGCTAAGTGCATGGTGTTTGGCTTCTTGTCATGCAAAATTACAGAAGTCTCACAGTTATGGGTTATTTCGACGCATTCTCTCCCTCACTTAATAAACCTATAAACCCTGATGCAGATGTAAACTAGAGGACTGGCGACCGGAGAGAATTACCAAGGTGAAACTTAATTAGATGAATGTGAGCTTTACTAGTTTTGTGAAAAATAACAACGCCACAAACACATACAATTTCAGCTTCTAGGTTCAGTATAACGGGTTTAATTACCTAGGTCAATTGATGGACATTTTTTGTTGGTTTTTCTGAGAAGTCATTCATTTAATTTGCTTGTGTACCCATTTCAGCGTCTCTATGGTGTTTAATGACGGTATCGAAATACCTCAAGAATGGTGGCAAGTCATTCTGAGGTCACAACAAGTAAAGAATGTCACAGTAAAGTTGCATAGGAAAAAAACCACCAGATAGAACTATAGGCATCCCCTGACCAGTAGGTCAGGTCACAGGTATATAGAGTAACCATGGAGAGGAAAGTGGAGTCAGGTAAATCACTGGCCAATGAGAGTCCATGTCATCTTAGCAGAAGGGAAACATGAGCTGCAATAAATCACAATAACACACACCCAAACAGTCACGAACGTACCACAAATCACAGTGGGGGGAAAAGAATACTCCAGGTCCACAGTGCACAGCCTTTAAGACGCCACCCGCCTCACAGTGTTAACATTGATCACTGTACGCCCCCCCTCCCCCACCACCACCTGAATTTATCAGCCCTGAGTGTTACTTAGCCCCTGATTAAACCATCTGTTTGTGGGAGGGGAGGGAGGGGGACAAGGGGGGACTAGTCCAGAGTTTCCATTAGTCTCCAGAGGGACTGTGGCTATCTATGAGGTGGCCTGGGTCTGTCAGGAAGCCCAGGAGAGAGAGGAGCTACAGTAATCCATTCAGGACAATCTAATAGTGGGGCAAGAGGGATCCATTCTGATAGCAGAGCAAGAGGGATCCATTCTGATTTGAGGGAAAGGTTAGCCCTGGCAGGCTGCTGATCATGGCTGATTATGTGGAGGTGGAGGCATTGGCGGACTTACCATTAGGCAGAAGAGGCAATTGCCTCAGGCCTCACATCATCAAGGGGCCTCATGAGCTGGGCATTAAAAAAATTGCTCCATTCGAGGTAAAATAAATAAATGAATTCCAAAAATCCCCAGCAAAATCTGTCTGTTTAAGCTAGAGATATCTGTTTGCATGTGCTCAATCCACTGCATCTGCAGATGGTGGAGCTACAGTACAGTGGTGTTTGTCAGACCGTCTCGAAAATGGTTCTTCTCACGAAAACGTCTGTAGTGTCCAAACGGTTTGGCCTACAAAATGAATATGACCCCTCTATGGAAATATGAGACTCTCACGAACACAATGGTGTTCTCCATTTTTCTCTACAGGACTCGTCTGAAAGTAACCCGGTACTGGCCCAAAAGATATATAGAAGTGAATAGGGAATTTGCATGTAAAAGGTATACAAGTAATTCCATGATAAAAATATTTTTTGTATTTTTCTGTTTTTCAATATATGTAGGTGCACTGTTGCACATACAACACTAATCTAGTGAGCACTATTGGAGCTGCGCCCAAAAAAGGCATTTGATTGGTTTGACGTGTAGCGAGGTGTCACTGATTTACCTATTTCGTGTAGCGAGGTGTTACTGATTTACCTATTTCGTGTAGCGAGGTGTTACTGATTTACCTATTTCTCTGCTGTGAACTTCCCCAGGCTTACCCGTATTAGGGAAGCCTGGTTGTCGACGAAGCTAGCTTAGTAGAAACTCAGACTGGCCTCTGCCTGGGGCCTCCAAATCACTAAGTCCACACCTGGGTGGAGCTGAAGGTGGAAGTAGAGGTGGAAGAGCTAATGATGTGGAGGTGGAGGTAGAGGTAGAGGTGGAGCAGCGGGGGAACTCTGTGGAGAGACTACAGGAGACTACTCCATCAGTCAGTGGCTGGCCTGGCATACCAACACAGGTAGCCTACGGCTAAAGTAAGGTGGAAGACAGAGCTGGTAAGATGAGAGCAACTGAACTGGCCTTGGTGAAGCTATGTGCAATGGGCCCAGGCTTGTGACTTTAGTAGGACTGTATAGGCAGTATTAACTGATGAGAAGTAACAGAGGTACAAGCTCAGTTCTTTCTCAGAGACCTAGTTGTGTGTTATCCTGACAGGGTCCCTGAATGGCTTTAGTTGCGGGTCCTCTGACACCCGTCACAATGGACATCGCAGCACTAAGTGTCCCCAACCTGGATTCAGGTGTAATCGTAACAGAGTAAATGTAAATCTGGCTCCCTACATTTAGTATGATATGTTACATTTCGTATAGTATGTTTTAATTTGTGTATCTCCATCGCCCATTTCGTTATGAATTACAATTCACATGATATTTTACGAATTGCAATTCGTACAGTATGTTACGAATTTGCAATATGTATCATAAGTTGCAAATTTCAATTTGTTGTTGCTACTGTTAGCTAGGTGGCTAACGTTGGCTAGGCTAGGGGTTACGGTTAGGGGTGAAGATTTAGGTTAAAGGATTAAAGTTAGGGTTAGGGGAAAGGTTAGTAACATGCTAAGTAGTTGTAAAGTTGCTAGTTAGCTAAAATGCTAAAGGTGTCCGTGACGAGAATCGAACACGCAACATTTGGGTTGATAGAAATTCGCGTTATACACCTACTCATCCACCCCGACCTTCCTTCTTCCGTTTTTTTCCTTAAGTAACCTGCTGTCTTATGTAACCATACCCAATGTAACATATCATACTCATTTGAGTGTCTTGGGTTTACATTTACTATGTTACATCTAGTCTATGAGACCAGGTTGGTGTCCGAGAGACCTCTGTCACTCTATTAAGGAAAAAGAAAGACTGGACACAACATAGGCTGAAGTCAGAAATGCATATGGTTCTTAAGATTGAAGACCTGTGGCTCAGAGGAGATAAAGTGGAAAAAGATGTGTGCAAAGTAAAGTGATCACTCAACAACCGAAAGACATACAACTACTCAGTTTTCTCTCCCTTAGAGTTTCCACTTCCCTTCATGTTTTGATTGCCACGTCCTCCGGGTGAAATTAAAATGATTTAAGCACGAGTGAAGAAATAAGCGTGTTGTTGCTGGAAAACATGTTTATATTTGGTATACTTGCCAGTCAAATTACTAACATAAGAAAAGGGAATTTGAGGACCACCAACAAATAAACGGAAACGTTGGCAGAAACATGTATTTTATCCTTTCTACTTTGTGTATACAACCCTCCCTGTTTCTGTTTCTCTCAATTTATACACAATGTGACTGGAGTTTATGGGTTGTTTTAAGGGCCATTAGTTATGAGAGCCCTTTCTTGACTGCCTGTCAAACTGTTTCTGTTGTACACATACATGAGAATGTATCTGAACTCTCAGTGACTGGTGGCTTATTTGACTGTCAGGACAAGGGATGGGGACAGGAATGGGTCCCAGTATGGGGAAAGAGTTGGGGATATGGGTGAAGGTTTGAAGGGTACTTACAGGCGATGCGGACGTGGGCCTTGCGGCTCTTGGTGGTCCCTGCAGAGCTCCAGGCTACACACTGACACCAGAAGTCCTCTGGCCCAAACAACTCCTCCACTTGCTGCCTTGTGATCTCAATACTGGCTTCTCGCACCACCAAGCCTGTGGAGGGGTGAAAGGGGGAGAGGGAGAGAGAGTCAGTACACCGGATCTACAGTATGCAGAGGCAGAATCAACACTAGCCTTGGGTAGAGAGAGGGGACATTCAGAACACGGAGCCAAAGCCATTTGAGGGAAATTATAGCTTAATCAAGTGAAATGAATGTTGTCCCCCCTGAGCGTGGGCCTTAGGGAGAGGGGAGTGTGCCAGCAGCACACTCTAAAGCTTCATTAAGAGGATGTCAATGCTAACCTTTCACACCTGGGAAAGGAAAAGAGAGGAAAGAAGAGGAAGACACTAATACCAGATCCAAACAGATACAGATGTACCAATTGAAAAGGCCACACACCACAACACCGCTCCTCCATTTAATATTAATACAGTTAAATGATCCATTGCATCGCATCTCAAAATCAGTCCAGTGTCAAGACGGCTGCTTCTGGCGGCTGTTTGGCAATGGGTCTCCCTGTGCGTTCTGTGCTGTGGGAGTTATCCTGGCCCATATTGTGGTGAGGTGCAGTGGGATTGAGTTGTTGAGGTCCGGGGCTGTGCATGGGCCTGTGGGGGGAGGAAGCCTAGCAGTCTGATCAGCGTCATGGCTAACACAATCCTGTTTGCTAACTCCTCTGATTACTGCTCATCTGGGTGCCAGGGCCCAAACAAACAAATCAGCCCTGAAACAAACCCCTCTACCCACAGCACAGCTGCCCCTTCAGCTCAGATTACTGGGATAATGCTGTGTGTGTGTGTGTGTGTGTGTGTGTGGTGTGTGTGTGTGTGTGTGTGTGTGTGTGTGTGTGTGTGTGTGTGTGTGTGTGTGTGTGTGTGTGTGTGTGTGTGTGTGTGTGTGTGTGTGTGTGTGTGTGTGTGTAGCTGGAAGTGCCAGGCTGCTTGGCACTGAGTATTCATGGATGATTCTTTGGTTTCTCAGCCCCTCATCCTTTTATCTTCTAATGTATTACTGAGAGGATTAGACAGTATGGAGGTGGAGGATCTGACAGTTCTCTGACAGGAGAAACTTAGCAGCACAAACATCCAATACACACAGCAATCTATATATAGACAGATAGAGAGGAGTCCTATGGTAATAGCCATGTACCATAAATAACCATAAAGACCCACAAAGAATTCAAAAACAAACGTCATTTTGATAAACTCCCATATCTACTGGGTGAAATACCACAGTGCCATATCACAGCAGCAATATGTGTGACCTGTTGCCACAAGGAAAGGGCAACCAGTGAAGAACAAACACCAGCATAAATACAACCCATATTTCTGTTAATTTATTTTCCCTTCTGTACTTTAACTATTTGCACATCATATGACATTGGAAATGTCTTTATTCTTTTGGAACTTGTGTGGGTGTAATGTTTACTGTTCATTTTTATTGTTTATTTAACTTTTGTTTATTATCTACTTCACTTGCTTTGGCAATGTTAACATATGTTTTCCATGCCAATAAAACCCTTATAATTGAGAGAGAGCGAGAGAGCGAGAGAGCGAGAGAGAGAGAGAGAGAGAGAGAGAGAGAGAGAGAGAGAGAGAGAGAGAGAGAGAGAGAGAGAGAGAGAGAGAGTAGAGCTTTGTTGTGATAAGGTGGGGGCAGAGAGGGCAGACTGAGCCAGAGAGTCACTTTATAATCCACCATGCAAACTGTCCCTCTGCCTCCTCTCCTCCCATCTCCCCTCTGGCCTCACCTCATGTGCCCTCTACACCTCCCTGTCAAACTCTCTTCTCCTAACAAACAAGTTGAGCTGAGGTTAACAGCCAACCCCACCACTCTCCACTGAATTCGGTTAGAGACTAGAGGAGTGTAAGGTAAGGTCATTTGATAGGTAGATGTTTGGTGGGTTTTATCCCATATGATAACCGGCGTAAAACCTTCATGTAACGCAGAGGTTCAAATAGCCACCTGTCCCTTTTAACACGTTTAAAATAAATGCGAGAGTAAATTACTTGTTCACGAGGTTACCATGAATGACCATTAATTGTTTACAAAGGTTTAATGTTTGATTTGTTACATTAAATAATTCAGTAATAACTCAAAACATTATGGCAATCATCCGTTTTTATCGCCAGTAAGAAACTGCTAGCCATTGGCTGCTAACAGCTGAGAACTGCTAGCCATTGGCTGCTAACAGCTGAGAACTGCTAGCCATTGGCTGCTAACAGCTGAGAACTGCTAGCCATTGGCTGCTAACAGCTGAGAACTGCTAGCCATTGGCTGCTAACAGCTGAGAACTGCTAGCTAACTGGCAAGCACAAAAACAGTCAACAACTTTGGGAGTACAGACAGGAGAATAATTATTGTCAAGGAAAATGTTTTGTTTTTCTTCTCGAAATAGAGGTATACTAAGACAAAAGAAACGTGACACCGTGCGTGAATGATAACACATTAGTGCAGGAAATTAAGAAATTGATTAAAAATGCTGGAAGTGAATGCTGGAATTAAACAATGAACTATGCAAATGAGCAAAAGCTATGTGCATTAAGGAAATAGACGCCTGGCTCAAATAGAAGCCTGTCTCTAATAAGCAACTGCTGTGTTCAATGATTTAAGCAAATAAAGGCTGGGCTATTAATTGAAGTTTTACGGTGCCCTATTTCCCCATACACTCCCATCCATTACTGTAAGAATCATCCTGAGCTGTGCACCTCTCTGTTTTCTCAATTCTATTTCTCCGGAGCATACGGGTAGCCTCTAAATGAAGAGGAGGAGAGAGGAGAGAGAAGAGGAAAACACATGGCTGATTCCTTCAGGTTCAGGAGCTTTACACAGTCTCTTTGTACAGGCACACAGACACCCAGCACACTGACGTCGTAGACAACAGCTTAGCACTCATACAACATTTACACTGTGGGCCGACAGGCAGGCAGAGAGAAGGGCAAAGCTACCGCCATTCTGACAGCAACCACGGTGTGTGTGTACACGCGTTTGTGAGTCCTTGAACCTCTCTTTAGGTGTGTGTGTGTGTGTGTGTGTGTGTGTGTGTGTGTGTGTGTGTGTGTGTGTGGTGTGTGTGTGTGTGTGTGCCTGCGTGTGTGTACAGGTGTACAGGAGCGTGTATGAGCCTTTACGTGTGCATTTGAATGTGTGTGCATGTGCCAGTGGGTGCCCGCGTCTGTGAGTTTCTGTGTGTGTGGGCATGAGAGAGAGAGAGCCACTGTACATAGATGTAGAGAGATGGGTCAAGGGTCATGAAGTTGGGAGAATATCACACAGAGTAGCAGAGTGGAAATCAATAGGGGTAACTATAAAAAGGGCGCGTATTCTCCATGAGCGGAAAGTGTGGCAGAATAAGTAGTATGTAAGAACCCAGTACTGCCTGCCTCTGAGGAAGGCTTTAGTCTCTACACAGCACAGGCGGCATCCATATGTTGATATTTAGACTGAGTAAGTAAAGACCCAGTACAGATGACACCCATATCTACGTCAATTCGCCATGTCCAGTCAAGACAATCAGGAATACCAGCGCTGAGTCAGAACAGACCGACAGACTGGACTCGTCTTTACAGCAATCACCATGTCCAGTCAATATGATAGCCTGCTACCACCCGGTACTCAACCCTGAACCTTAGAGACTGCTGCCCTATGTACATAGACATTGAACACCGGTCGCTTAATTAATGTATACATCCTGTTTTACCCACTTCATCTGTATATACTGTATTCTAGTCAAGGCTCATCCTATATAACTACTGCTGTACACACCTTTTCTATTCATATACTGTCCATATACTGTATACTGTCTATACATACACCATTCACATACATTTACATCCTGGACTCTGGTCTGGAAGCTACATTCCTGCAATTCTATGTATTTAAATACTGTATATTTAAATACTGTATTCTCAACATAGCTCATTCTAATATTTCTACTACTGTACAATGCATTTTAGTTACACTGTTTATGCACAATGCATATTTATTCATATACTGGATTCTCAACATAGCTCACTCTAATATATCTACTGCTGTACATATCATTCTTAGTACATCTGGTGTAAATTCATCCGTTGTATATACATATGGATCGCATTTCGATTACTGTTACACTGCTATTTAGATTGTTAATTGGATTCGTTCCGACATTTCAAGATTTCTTCATTTTTTTTGTTATTTGTGTACTTTTGACATTTTACTACACTGCTAGGAGCTAGTAACATAAGCATTTCACTGCGCCCGCTATAATATCTGCTAAACTGTGTACGCGACCAATACACTTTGATTTGATGAGAAAGAGGATCATTTACACTCATCATGATATATACGATGCCAGCTATTGATTTTGGTCTGTGAAATGCAGGGACTTCAAACGACAGGTGATATTCAAACAGGAAGCTGCTTATCTGCCTCCTTTGTGAATCATTGGGACCACTACTAAAGCAAGCTTTATGTCTCATCTTCCTAGTGACATCAGACGGGACTGAGATCGGGGGGCGAGATTAACAGTTAAGCTAGGAGATCAGATAGTGACCTCATACCCTGACATCATACATTTACTTAGCTAGAACTACTTACCACATTTACTATGTATTGTAAAATGTGATACGGTATCATTACAGTACTGACTACACACAGGGCTGAAATATACTTCTGGGAACATAACGCACGCAAACAAGCCACTCCAACTGATATCTCTACAGTGATCAGTGGCCTGAGATGTCGCTACCCTGTCTCCCACACACCCTCTCACACCCTCTGACTGTCCATTAGTAGGACACAAAATGATTCTCCAATCTGTCCCATTAAACGATAGCTGGCATGGGACTCTGGATGGACCGATGGAGATGATTCATTATTAATGCCATCATTAACGCTAGCTCCTTTTATTGATCACTCACTGGCATGCAGGCTGCTGGAGCAGCAGGCCCTGGGAGGGGTGGGGGGCCCCAAATGAAGAGCACCACTCCTGTTTGATGCTACCAGACATAACTCTTACAGGATGGATGGTGAGCTGTGGGTCTCCAGTGTGTCTTACACAGCTCATACATATAATTAACTCTGGGCTCATTTGTTCAGATCAATGCCTACAGCTCATTGGAGACTAGAGCTGGAGATCAGCACGGGCCCAGCTCTCAACTTGTAGTGTATTCAAGGTTTAAAAAAGCTTCTAAAGGTTGGAATTTCCAATTAAACATTTCAGACTTGATAACAGAAAATGTATCAACCCTTACAAACATATCTATTAATTATAATGCACATAATAATTAGCATTTCCTGTTGCTGCAGCATTAAGATAGTACATCTACACTGTACGTTCCATGTGTGGAACCTAACTTCCTGGTTTAAACTGAGCTTTTTTGTTTAATCTCTGTTTGTATGTTTGTTTAAAATGTATGTATTGAGAGACGCAATGATGAGGATGGGGTGAGAGAAGTGCCGAGCGGGGAGAGGAAGATGGTGTAGATATGTATGTATGTGTATGGGTGTATGTATGTGTGTATGTGTATGTATGTATGTGTATATATGTGTGTGTGTGTGTGTATGTATGTATATGTATGTATATATGTATGTATGTATGTGTATATGTATGTGTGTATGTATGTATGTGTGTATATGGAACGAACTGCAAAAACCTCTGAAGCTGGAGACTCATATCTCCCTCATTAGCTTTAAGCACCAGCTGTCAGAGCAGCTCACAGATCACTGCACCTGTACATAGCCCATCTGTAAACAGCCCATCTATCTACCTACCTCATCCCCATACTGTATTTATTTATTTATCTTGCTCCTCTGCACCCCAGTATCTCTACTTGCACATTCATCTTCTGCACATCTACCATTCCAGTGTTTAATTGCTATATTGTAATTACTTCGCCACCATGGCCTATTTATTGCCTTAACTTACCTCATTTGCACTCACTGTATATAGACTTTTTGTTTTCTTTTGTTCTACTGTATTATTGACTGTATGTTTTGTTTATTCCATGTGTAACTCTGTGTTGTTTGTGTCGAATTGCTATGCTTTATCTTGACCAGGTCGCAGTTGCAAATGAGAACTTGTTCTCAACTAGCCTACCTGGTTAAATAAAGGTGAAATAAAAAATAAATAAAGAATATGTTTGTGTGTGTGTGTGTGTGTGTGTGTGTGTGTGTGTGTGTGTGTGTGTGTGTGTGTGTGTGTGTGTGTGTGTGTGTATATGAATGAATGAATGAATGAATGAATGAATGAATGAATGAATGTGTGTGTGTGTGTGTATATATGAATGAATGAATGAATGAATGAATGAATGAATGAATGTATGTGTGTGTGTGTGTGTGTATGTATATATATATATATATATATATATATATATATATATATATATATATACACATGTATATGTGTGTGTATGTATGTATGTATGTGTGTATGTATATATGTATGTTTGTGTGTATGTATGTGTGTGTATGTATATATGTATATATATATATATATATACACATGTGTATGTGTGTGTATGTATATATATATATATGCAGGTATGTGTAAGTGAGTGCTGTTTTTTTTGCTTTGTCTTTGTTGTTGTATCTCTTAATATGGGTGAAAATTGTAAAATTCCAATACAAATACTGTTACAAAAAAGATAGTACATCTGTAGGCAGCTATAGTTTTTATTGGATGAAATTCAAATAGATTTCATCCTCGTCTTCGGGTCGCAGAAAAACCCTATTTAAAATGTTATACCGTGAACTAAATCTATCAATCAAACTCAAATCCGAGCATGATGTAAATCAAGATTTGGTAAGGACACAAAAACAACAGTATAGTTTACTCCCTACCAGCGTTTGAGAGGTGAGATGAATGGTGCAGTTTTAGCGTGGGTGTTCCTCTAGTGAGGCAGCGCTGCACGGCTTCTACAGCAGGGCCATGGTGGAGCACAGCACTAATGATGCTGTTCCTCAGTCTGGGTAGGAAGGAGAGGCAGCAGCCCAGCCGCCTCTATTTCTACACTGAGATAGAGATAGAAATGCTTTGGCTGGAGCCTGCTGTCTGACTGACAATAACAACACACCCTGTTTGTCCTTCTCTCTCTCCTTCACTTGTCTCGCCTTCGCTCTCTCTCCCACTTTCCAGAACTCTCTCTGTCTCATCGCTCTCTCCAACTCAGTCCCTCTCTCCATCTTTTTCTCTAGCAGTCCCTCTCTCCAACACCCCCTCTCAATCCCCTTCTCTCTCTCCTCTAATCTACTGTCATGTTGCAGAGCGAGAGCACCTGTGAGCTTTGGTGCAGGGACTGCAGTGTATGGTTGTATGAGTGTGTCAGTTAAGAACAAATTCTTATTTACAATGACAGCCTAGGAACAGTGGGTTAACTGCCTTGTTCATGGGCAGAACGACAGATTTTTACCTTGTCAGCACGGGGATTCGATCTAGCAACCTTTCAGTTACTGGCCCAATGCCCTAACCACTAAGCTACCTACGTATGTGTGTGGTTGTATGTGTGTGGTTGTATGTGTGTGGTTGTATGTGTCTGGTTGTATGTGTCTGGTTGTATGTGTGTGGTGTTATGTGTGTGGTGTTATGTGTGTGGTGTTATGTGTGTGGTTGTATGTGTGTGGTTGTATGTGTGTGGTTGTATGTGTGTGGTTGTATGTGTGTGGTTGCATGTGTGTGGGTTGGTTCCCTTGTAGATGCTTTTACCAGACAAGCTTTGTGCCATGATGGCAACCTCTTCCTTGTCAATGCAAAACTTTCCTTCACAACAGCTCAAAATCATACAGCTTCGTGTCAAGATGACAGTTTCATTTTTTTCATATCTACACTGGTATATATAGTAGCTCTATGTGTGTGATGTGTGGAATAGGTATGTTCAACCCTGGTTTCAGTTTATTTTAAGACAGTATGTATGTGTATGCACATGACAGAGAGGGAACTCAGAGTGCCTGTGAGTGCAGGTGCAGGGATGTGATTATGTGTAGGTGTGTTCCAGTGAGTGCAGGGATGTGTGTGTCTCTAAGCCCTGGGATTAAAGAGGGTAAATGCTGTGTGATTGCTACCTGTTGGCTACAGAAAGAAGTCAATTTCCCCCATCGGCAGCTGAGTACAGCCAATCAGCCGACGGCTGCTGTGTGTAATGGCTGTGGAGCCCGAAGCAGCAGACTTCAGTTAGAAACAGCCTCTCCACTCTGGGATTCACCATTCAACCTCTACATGAAGGAGGGCTAAACACTCCACACACACACACCGACACACATAACACACACACACACACACACACACACACACACACACACACACACACACACACACACACACACACACACACACACACACACACACACACACACACACACACACACACTTCCTTCCTTTGAGATCCCTTGCAGTTGAGTGTGATTTCCCTCCAGGTATCACGGGGTCTGGGTTGTGGTGTGGGTCCGGAGATGGCTGAACAGGCCGATCCGTGACCTGCAGATCCATTCTCAGTGGGTCAGGGATGGTCATCCTGTGGACAGGGTTTGTGGTAACACAGTATGTGGTCCAGGATGTTCGCACCGTATCGCAGGGTAGGGATGACCGCAACTTTAGGGGGTCCCTCTGGTCGCGGTGCGCCGGACAGGGTGTCGCTAGGCAGACTGTTTAGGGCACCTTTTCTAGCCTCCTCCACATTCGGGGTGAGCAGAGTGGCTCCTTGCGGGCTGCTCAGTGGCAGCTACAGCTGCTGCCTAATCCGAGTGCATGATAACCTTGTAATAGCTGCCGCCTTGGTGCTGGGTTGTGACAAGGAGCTAACACTAGCCCGCTCCACTCGCCCTTCCAATTTCCCAAGGACTTTGGACGTGTGGTGTTGTGGCACAGTTTCAGTTCAGTGCATAAAGATATTTACGTTCGGTGTCTGTTACACCCCAGTTACAGCACAGGGCTTAGCCAGGGACAGAGCCCGGGTCCAACGGCAAAGCAGGAACCGAGACGATTGGGAGGCTTGAAGCGCCGTACCAGAACCCCGTTTTTCCAGCACGTTTCCAGGAGGGTTCAGACAGGCCTTGGCGGTAACCACGGCGGCCCGGATGAGCAGCGCAGTGGCGTCACCCACCATACTTCACCCTGTCTGGCAATCCTGTACTTTGTCTGTTCCCACCTCCCACGTTGTGGACGAGGGGGTGTTTTTTCATGTCAAAATGAAAAGTTCTCTATTTGTTGTTCTGCGCTGGTAGCTCTACGTGTGTGTGGTGTGTGATGTGGAATAGGTATGTTCAACCCTGGTTTCAGTTGATTTTAAGACAGTATGTATGTGTATGCACATGACAGAGGGGGAACTCAGAGTGCCTGTGAGTGCAGGTGCAGGGATGTGATTATGTGTAGGTGTGTTCCAGTGAGTGCAGGGATGTGTGTGTCTCTAAGCCCTGCGATTAAAGAGGGTAAATGCTGTGTGATTGCTACCTGTTGGCTGCAGAACGAAGTCCATTTCCCTGATTGGCTTAATACAGCCAATCAGCCGACGGCTGCTGTGTGTAATGGCTGTGGAGTCCGAAGCAGCAGACTCCAACAGACAGCCTGCATGGTTTCTGTGCTCACACACACACTTGGTCTGATGTCTTCGACATATCCTGTCCAGGGTGTGTGTATGAACCATGTATCCAGCTGCTGCTACCACATGGTTCTTGAGAGACGGGGCGGGGGTGAGGGTGAGGGTGGGGGTGAGGGTGGGGGTGAGGGTGTGGAGGAGTTGCGTCAGACATAAGGGTTTAGCATCAAACCTGATTCTCACTGTCTCTGTGACTCTGATAATGATACTGACCGATGTACAGAGAAACAGTCAAGAGAGAAGAAAAGGGAAAGAGTGGAGATAAGGACAGAGAGAGAGAGAGAGAGAGAAGAAAGAGAGAAAAGAGAGAGAGAGTGAGTGAGAGAGAGAGAGGGAGAAGAAAAAGAGAAGAGAGCGAGAGAAGAAAGGGAGAGAGAGCGAGTGAGTGAGAAGAAAGAGAGAAAAGAGAGAGAGAGAGAGTGAGTGAGAGAGAGAGGGAGAAGAAAGAGAGAAGGGAGAGAGAGAGAGAGAGACTAGTGTCCGTCTCCGTCTCTGTTATGTGTCAGTCTTAATGATCCAGTTTGGACTCTCTCAGACAGAGCCTCAGCCTATGCAGCAGTGTGTATGTATGTCACAGGGCTACTGTGGCCTTATGGGCTTCTGTTATACAATAGCATCTCTTTGAGTTTAACAAGACTGTCTCTCTATGCTACAAAAATCCTGTCCTCATTATGCGTGGTTGTGTCTGTGTCAGTGAGGGTGTATGTGTGTTTTCTAGGAGGGATTATAATGAATAATTCATTTACTTGATTTTCTGAAAGAACTGAGTACCCGTAGGGTGAGAATTTGAGTGTGTGTGTGTGTGTGTGTGTGTGTGTGTGTGTGTGTGTGTGTGTGTGTGTGTGTGTGTGTGTGTGTGTGTGTGTGTGTGTGTGGTGTGTGTGTGTGTGTGTGTGTGTGTGTGTGTGTGTGTGTGTGTGTGTGTGTGTGTGTGTGTGTGTCGTCTGTTCGACCTCAACCATGTTGATATTTTGTTCATGGATAAAGGTTTGGTCCCAGTTGATTACTACCCGCTTAACCTTCCACTCCCACCCCTGGGTTGGGAAAATGTTGTCCACAGGACACACACACATATTCTAACCCAGATAAGCACACGAGACACACATTCAAACTGGTAGTTTCACTGACCAGAGTTCTCGTCCACCCTCTCCTCCACTGTGTGTTCTTTCTGGTGGACCCACTCGCTGTTACACTTGAAGTAGATCTGTGTGGCGGGCGTGGCCTTGCAGTAGAGATTGACAGGTTTGTTCTTGACAATGTACGCCTCCTCTGGCTCCATCAGGAACACTGGAAGGGGTTCCGGGGGGTCCGAGGGGAAGGTCTCTGGTAGATCACCCAATCCCATGAAGTCATCATCATCTCTCACTGCAGAGAAAGATAGAGGAGGGAGGGAGAGAGAAGTGAGTATAAGAGGGAGGGAGGGAGGGAGGGAGGGAGGGAGGGAGGGGAGGGAGGGAGGGAGGGAGGGAGGTGGACATAAAACAAGGCAACAGTGTGTTATTACCATCATCTTTGCATGGGATTATTGTATACCACTCTGCACACTGTGTCATCCCTATCATTTGATAGTATGGAATGTTTACACAAGTGCATTTTAAAGCCCAGGAAGTTTCTGGGATTCCTCCCAGGCAGACAGGATTTAAGGACCGGCCTGGCTGGCCTAACCACATGCAGCTAATGCTGACTCTACTGCCAGGGAATGGGAAGGGAGAGCAGAGGAGAGGAGAGAAAATGAGAACCAGAGTCCATGGGTTGAGAGGGAGGAGGAGGCCAGGCTAAACGTTCTCTCACACACACAGCCGATCTTACGACGACCCCAGGCTTTTGGCCCCGTTTAGTCCATTCCTGGGATAGTTCAGCTGCAGACAGATATACGCTTCCCTGTTATTACACCTGTCTTTCATCCCATACTGTCTTAAATGACACATGCAGGGGAGCGCACACGCGCACACACACACAGGAGAGCACACACACGCACATGAACACACACGCACACACACACACACAAACTCCGGCTAAGTTACCGACTCTTTAAAGAGAGAGAGATGAAGCCAATTCTCCACTCCATTTATTACCTCCAAAACTGTTCTATTCTTACCATTGAACCGGTCGACATCAATTATATAGAGAGAGAGAGACAGAGCGAGAGAGAGAGATACGGAGAGAGATAGAGAGAGAGAGATGGTGAAACAGAGAGAGAGATACGGAGACAGAGAGAGAGAGAGAGAGAGGGATGGCATAAAGGTTTATCAGCGTCATCAGTAATTCTTCGCTGTCCCTTAATCTCTCTTCTCTCTCTCTCTCTGGTGTGCGGACATGCTGGAGCCTTGTTGTCTGACAGAAGCTGCCAGGTCCCCCTGACAGACGCTGCTGCAGTCTGAGTAGTAAATAGTGCCTGTGTGGATATCTATCTGTCTCTTCTAGCTAATGTCGAAATGTTATCTCCGCTCTCTCTCAGCCACAGATTGGAGCTGATCGCTCAGAAAATAAAGGCTGGAGGAGCCCTCAATCATCCATGCGACCAGGTTAGTGTTTGTGTGCGCGTCCAGAGCAGTGTGTCTGCTTTTCATCACCGTAGGCGCTAAATCACTCCTCGCTCTCCTCAGCTCTTGATCTGGTGCTAATTGAGGAGTAGCAGTAAACCCTGAGTGACCTCTAACCCCTAGCTGTGACCTCTTTTCCTCACAGGTGTGTGTGGATGGATTGAGTAGTCAGCACTCAGCACGACAGGCGGGAGAGACGAGCTGTGTTGAGTGATGGATTAATTCATTTCCATATTTATTTTAATGGCTTATAACTACACACACTTTCCTCCCCAAGGGCAGTCACTATTTTCCATTAGGGCCATGGCCCACTCTATACCCAGGCCCAAGGACCCTGACACAGAAACAGTGGAAGAAAAGCCAGGAAACTCATTAAAGACTGTGTTAGCCTCCTTTCACACTTCATTCCCACTATCTCTCCATCTCTTTTGTTCCCTCGCTCCCTCTCTCTTCCCACTGTGTCTGACTGTGGGGTTGGGAGATCAGAAACTAGCATCAAAGAATTCAATGTTGTTGCACACACACACACACAAAACTCTCGAATTCAAAAACTTCCAGAGCGCAAGAAATAATGAATATAAGGGAATGAAACCAGCCCTCCAGTGCAAAAAGAAACCACATGACAAAATGAAAGACCCTGACTCTTACCCAATCTGCTGGGCCCTCTCCTTCCCCCTCTCTATTCCCTTTTCTATCTCTCCCGCTCTCTCCTTCCCCCTCTCTATTCCCTTTTCTATCTCTCCCGCTCTCTCCTTCCCCCTCTCTATTCCCTTTTCTATCTCTCCCGCTCTCTCCTTCCCCCTCTCTATTCCCTTTTCTATCTCTCCCGCTCTCTCCTTCCCCCTCTCTATTCACTTTTCTATCTCTCCCGCCCTCTCCTTCCCTGTCTCTATTCCTTTTTCTATCTCTCCCGCCCTCTCCTTCCCCCTCTCTATTCCCTTTTCTATCTCTCCCGCTCTCTCCTTCTCACTCTCTATTCCTTTTTCTATCTCTCCCGCCCTCTCCTTCCCTGTCTCTATTCCTTTTTCTATCTCTCCCGCCCTCTCCTTCCCCCTCTCTATTCCCTTTTCTATCTCTCCCGCTCTCTCCTTCTCACTCTCTATTCCTTTTTCTATCTCTCCCGCTCTCTCCTTCCCCATCTCTATTCCTTTTTCTATCTCTCCCTCTCTCTTCTTCTCCCTCGCTGCTCCAACGCACCAACAGCGTACAGTGTAAGTAAGTTGTCCTCACACTCAAGTCTCAAGTCTATAACGTCGCAGCATGGCTATATCATTACAGTGGGCTAAATTTGTTTTCGCTATATAGTGCTAGCCTAGCATTGTGCTCGGTGGGAGTTGGGGAGTGAGGGGGTCAGCCCCCCTCCCCGTCTACGGGGCCTCATTCTGGGGTAGCGATCCCGTAGACGCTGTCGCCTGACCTTGGTGCTTTGATGGTGACGGAGGCCCAGTGGGATGGACTGCTATCACCACGGTGATCTGAGAGCCAGACTGCACCCTGTTACGCCTTCAGGCTAGAGCGCTACAGCTGACACTGAGGCTCCCACCAGAAAACAGTCGCGCTGGACGTGCGAGACAGGAAACACAACTCTCAGACAGAGAGAAGAATTCAACCTTGACAGGAAAAGGAAAGCAACTGTAGCTAGACTTTCAACTCCAAACAACAGCTAGCTAATCGCCTGTAACCACCATTTTGGCTGTCTCTAATGGTGTTGCATATTTCTAAATGACTGTAGAACTTATTGGCATACTCATTGGGTTCAAAGGAATTATGCTTGGAAACGGTTGTTTTGTTTAGAATTATGACTTTCCTGTAATCATTTATTTAATAAGCTATATGTCTGAACTGTTTTATATGCAATATAGATTTCCCCAAGCTTTTCCAAAGATTTTAATCTGATATTTTAAATTGCTTCCATATTTTAAACTGTTTAATTTTTTATAAACTATCTCCTAGCAGCACTTTTATTCAAATGCTATTTTGTTCCATAATTGGAGAGTTTTTCTCATTTGTATTGTGCGTCGTATTACTGAATATTTCAAGACCCCAAATGAATATTACTTGAATATTAACTTTAAACTTGCACATCCCCCACAACGTAGAGTACACTGTAAGGAATAAAACGAAATATTACGTGTGTTTTGGAGGGCAATGAATGCGTTGGATTGTGTTACAGTAATTCACAATTTACCTGCCTATTACACAGTACATAGGCTGGGCATTACGAACATATATTCTTAAACATTAATTCCTATTCAGAGCGAAGAACGTGCTCAGATGATGTACAGTGTCTTCAGAAAGTATTCATACCCCTTCACTTATTCCACATTTTGTTGTGTTCCAGCCTGAATTCAAAATGGATAAAAAAAAATATAGAATTCTCACCCATCTACACACAATATCTCATAATGACAAAGTGAAAATATATTTTTATACATTTTTGCAAATTTATTGAAAGTGGAATACATAAATATCTCATTAGCATAAGTATTCACACCCCTGAGTCAATACATGTTAGAATCCCCTTTGTCAGCGATTACAGCTGTGAGTCTTTCTGGGTAAGTCTCTAAGAGATTTGCACACCTGGATTGAACAATATTTTCACATAATATATTTTTTAAAATTCTTCCAGCTCTGTCAAGTTGGTTGTTGATCATTGCTAGACAGCCATTTCCAAGCCGGTATCTTTGTAGTGACTGGGTGTATATATACAAGATCCAAGGTGTAATTAATAACCATGCTCAAAGGGATATTCAACGTGTAATTTAATTATTATTTTTTTTATCCATCTTCCAATAGGTTTCCTTCTATGGAGGCATAGGAAAACCTCCCTGGTCTTTGTGATTGAATCTGTGGTTGAAATTCACTGCTCGACTGAGGGATCTTACAGATAATTGTATCTGCTGGGAACAGAGATGAGGTAGTCATTCAAACATCATGTTACCCACTATTATTGCACACAGTCCATGCAACTTATTATGTGACTTGTTAAGCACATTTTTACTCCTGAACTGATTTAGGCTTGCCGTAACAAAGGGGTTGAATACTTATTGACTCAAGACATTTCATATTTTAATTAATGTGTAAACATTTCGAAAAACATCATTTCCCATTATGGGGTATTGTGTGTAGGCCAGTGACACAAAATCTCAATTTAACAAATGTTAAATTCAGGCTGTAACACAACAAAACGTGGAAAATGTCAAGGGGTGTGAATACTTCCTGAAGGCACTGTAAATCTGAAGCGCAGAGAAATATGCCATGGAAGTCCGTGTAAATGTCAAATACATTCACGGTGAAAAGAAAGGCAGATGCCTCAGCAACCGCCCAGCCAGAGAGATGAGTGGCTACCACAGTACAGACACACTGTGTGTGTGTGTGTGTCATGTGATACAGTCAGCAGATCAAGGACAGACGACAGATGATCACACGGTGACAGGCCCACATTAAAATGCAACCTGACATAAAACACACATCAGGACGCCACACACGCCGACGCCAGCTGACGTCGTCAAATGTCTACCTTCGAACACGGGCCCGTACCAGCGCAACCTCCGTACACACCTCAGCCCATCCATATCAGACACGAGGTCAGGGGCGAGACACACTCGTCCAGCGTACAGACCATGTGTCCTGCAGGCCTTTAGTTCAGAGAGACCTCAGTGATAGATTGACGGATAGCGCCATTGAAAATGGAAAAGTCCGTCCAATAAAGACAGGTTTCCCTGTGCTGCTAGACGCTTCTTTGTGTATCACACAGACATTCAGTGGCATTTCTTACCTTGCAGCAGTGAAATGTCCCTGTGTGTCTGTCTGTGGGGAGTAACTGAAGCAGACTTCAGTGGGTCTCTGTCACAACAGGACACACTGACTACTGCACATCAAGGGATTGCTTTGTGGAGGGAATGGTGTATTTATGCAGACAGTATCCCTCCTCTCTTAGGAATACCACTTTGACATGCACGAGTAGTCTGAAGATGCTCGGTTTTCCATGCGCCCTTTGGGAAGCGTCAGATACGTCCTCTTAGGACCATCAATGAGAGAAACAACAGTATGATCCTTTTTATGCAGGATTTATTTGTGAGGTGTCTGAACATGACTCCATTTTGTTGCCACTGTGTTCCTGTTTGAGCCTACTGTATCGCTCAACTAGGTGAGCGTATATAACGTGCCTCTGTTGGTCTGGGAATGTGCATTTTTTTCCCCCTATGTGTCTTTCTGTGGTGTTGCCGTATATTATATAGTTGCGCTGTATGTGTGATAACAGCTGGTGAATGCTCCTCCCTCACACCAGATAAGCACTATTCTATCCGTGCGCAACCAGATTTATTGTCCCCAGGAAGGCACTCTATCAACTGGGCCGCTTTTTTCCCCTCCATCATGGAAGAGTCAAGCGTGAACACGAATGAACACAGACATAAATCTTCACCCCTCCTTTTCCTCTCTACTTCTGCTCTCCACACACCCCTCTTTTCACTCACTTCCATGATACATTCTCTCCTCTCCTACTGTCCTCCACTCCTTCCTCTCATCTCCACTCCTTGTTTCTGTCTGCCCATTTCTCTTCCGATGTTAACGACAAAAGGGTACACCATGTAGTGAGCAGGGGAGCAGGACAAAAGGAATTTCCCCCTGAGGAATGTGCAACAGAAGGGAATGCTTTTAGTGAAATCCAATGGGCCTATGAGGTGATCTATATAGGACTTGTGTAAGACCACACAGTCACGCAAAGTGTCACAAGACGGTGTGCACTGTCAATCAGAGCCGCCTATTCATGTGTTCCCAGCACATCTCCCCATTACATTGATTGAACATAAATCAATGCTTAAGACTCTCTTCAAACAATACTGGCCTGTATTGGATTAAATAAAGACCCAGACTGGTGACTCAAATCTATATGGATGACTCTGTTCTCACAAACACAGAAACATTAAAACAGTACCATAAACAACACACACACACACACACACACACACACACACACACACAACGGATGCACAGTGCACCATGCACTAAGCTATCTACTTTCATCTTTCTCATCTTCTTCCCCATATACACTAATGTAGACAGAGAGCGAGAGAGAGAAAGAACTAGATCTTCACCCCCCCCCCCCCCCCCCACACACAGATATTGAGTAGCATTACAGGCCCAGTGACCCCTCCCCTCCCCTGTGCTCTCTATTGAAGAGTGCTAAACATACTCATATTTCATCCCCTGGGACGGAGAGACAGAAAGAGACAGAGAGGTGGAGAAGAGAAAGAGAGGGTTAGAGAGGGGGAGAGAGTGGGCATGAGAGTTGGGGGGAGAGAGAGGGTTAGAGAGAGAGGGTTAGAGAGAGAGGGTTAGAGAGAGAAGGGGGCTAGTGAGTAGCGGGGGAGAGAGAGAGGTGGGGGAGAGGGAAAGAGGGTTAGAGAGAGAGGGCTAGAGAGTAGGGGGGAGAGAGAGCAGTGGGGGAGAGAGAGAGAGAGCTAGAGAGTAGGGGGGAGAGAAGTGGGGGAGAGAGAGAGAGAGGGTTAGAGAGAGAGGGTTAGAGAGTAGGGGGAGAGAGGGAGGTGGGGGAAAGAGAGAGAGATGGTTAGAGAGTAGGCGAGGAGAGAGAGTGGTGGGGGAGAGAGAGAGGGTTAGAGAGAGAGAGACGCTAGAGAGTAGGGGAGAGAGAGAGAGGGTTAGAGAGAAAAAAAAAGAGATAGAGAGTAGAGGTCGACCGATTATGATTTTTCAACACCAATACCGATACCGATTATTGGATAGTCAAAAAGGCCGATACCGATTAATCTGCCAATTTTTTTCTTTTTTTCTTTGTAATAATGACAATTACAACAATACTGAATGAACACTTATTTTAACTTAATATAATACATCAATCAAATCAATTTAGCCTCAAATAAATTATGAAACATGTTCAATTTGGTTTAAATAATGCAAAAACAAAGTGTTGGAGAAGAAAGAAAAAGTGCAATATGTGCCATGTAAGAAAGCTAACGTTTAAGTTCCTTGCTCAGAACATGAGAACATATGAAAGCTGGTGGTTCCTTTTAACATGAGTCTTCAACATTCCCAGGTAAGAAGTTTTAGGTTGTAGTTATTATAGGAATTATAGGACTATTTCGCTCTATACGATTTGTATTTCATATACCTTTGACTATTGGATGTTCTTATAGGCACTTTAGTATTGCCAGTGTAACAGTTTTGCTTCCGTCCCTCTCCTTGCTCCTACCTGGGCACAAACCAGGAACACATCGACAACAGCCACCCTCGAAGCAGCATTACCCATGCAGAGCAAGGGGAACAACTACTCCAAGTCTCAGAGCAAGTGACGTTTGAAGCGCTATTAGCGCGCACCCGCTAACTAGCTAGCCATTTCACATCGGTTACACCAGCCTAATCTTGGGAGTTGATAGGCTTGAAGTCATAAACAGCGCAATGCATTGCGAAGGGCTGGTGGCAAATGCACGAAGGTGCTGTTTGAATGAACGCTTACGAGCCTGCTGGAGCCTACCATCGCTCAGTCAAACTGCTCTATCAAATCATAGACTTAATTATAACATAATAACACACAGAAATACGAGCCTTAGGTCATTAATATGGTCGAATCCGGAAACTATCATCTCGAAAACAAAAAGTTTTTCCTGTCAGTGAAATACGGAACCGTTCCGTATTTTATCTAACGGGTAGCATCCCTAAGTCTAAATATTCCTGTTACATTGCACAACCTTCAATGTTATGTCATAATTACGTAAGATTCTGGCAAATTAGTTCGCAACAAGCCAGGCGGCCCAAACTGTTGCATATACCCTGACTCTGCGTGCAATAAACGCAAAATGACACAATTTCACCTGGTTAATATTGCCTGCTAACCTGGATTTCTTTTAGCTAAATATGCAAGTTTAAAAATATATACTTCTGTGTATTGATTTTAAGAAAGGCATTGATGTTTATGGTTAGGTACAGTCATGCAACGATTGTGCTTTTTTCGCAAATGCGCTTTTGTTAAATCATCCCCCGTTTGGCGAAGTCGGCTGTCTTTGTTAGGAAGAAATAGTCTTCACAGTTCGCAACAAGCCAGGCGGCCCAAACTGCTGCATATACCCTGACTCTGTTCGCAAGAGAAGTGACACATTTTCCCTAGTTAAAATAAATTCATGTTAGCAGGCAATATTAACTAAATATGCAGGTTTAAAAATATATACTTGTGTATTGATTTTAAGAAAGGCATTGATGTTTATGGTTGGAGCAACTTGTACCTAAGCGATTATATGCAACGCAGGACAGGCTAGATAAACTAGTAATATCATCAACCATGTGTAGTTAACTAGTGATTATGATTGATTGATTGTTTTTATAAGATAAGTTTAATGCTAGCTAGCAACTTACCTTGGCTTCTTACTGCATTCGCGTAACAGGCAGGCTCCTCGTGGAGTGCAATGTAAAGCAGGTGGTTAGAGCGTTGGACTAGTTAACCGTAAGCTTGCAAGATTGAATCCCCGAGCTGACAAGGTAAAAATCTCCCTGAACAAGGCAGTTAACCCACCGTTCCTAGGCCGTCATTGAAAATAAGAATGTGTTCTTAACTGACTTGCCTAGTTAAATAAAGGTAAAAAATAATAAAAAACTAAAAAAATTGCCCAAATCGGCGTCCAAAAATACCGATTTCCGATTGTTATGAAAACTTGAAATCGGCACTAATTAATCGGCCATTCCGATTAATCGGTCGACCTCTAATAGAGAGTAGGGGGAGAGAGAGAGAGAGGGTTGGAGAGAAAAAGAGAGAGATAGAGAGTAGGGGAGAGAGAGAGGTGGGGGAGAGAGAGAGATGGTTAGAGAGAAAAAGAGAGAGATAGAGAGTAGGGGGAGAGAGAGAGAGAGTAGGAGGGGAGAGAGAGAGAGAGGTTTGGAGAGAAAAAGAGAGATAGAGAGTAGGGGGGGAGAGAGAGAGGTGGGGGAGAGAGAGAGAGGGGGTTAGAGAGAGAGGGGGTTAGAGAGAGAGGGGGTTAGAGAGAGAAAGAGGTGGGGGAAAGGGAGGGTTAGAGAGAGAGAAAGAGAGAGAGAGGGCTAGATAGAGAGAGAGGGGGCTAGAGGGTAGGGGGAGAGACAGAGGTGAGGGAAAGAGAGAGAGGGCTAGAGAGTAGGGGAGAGAGAGCAGTGGGGGAGAGAGAGAGAGGTGGGGGAAAGAGAGAGGGTTGGAGAGAGAGAGAGAGAGAGGGCTAGAGAGTAGGGTTGGAGAGAGAGAGAGGTGGGGGAAAGAGAGAGAGGGTTAGAGAGAGAGGGTTAGAGAGAGAGAGGGCTAGAGAGTAGGGGGGAGAGAGGTAGGGGGAGAGAGAGAGATGGGGGGAGAGAGAGAGAGGGTTAGAGAGACGCTACACCGCTACAGCAAACTGGAAGTCTTCCGACTAGCTTGGAAAGACAGTACCGTGCAGTATCGAAGAGCCCTCACTGCTGCTCGATCATCCTATTTTTCCAACTTAATTGAGGAAAATAAAAACAATCCAAAATGTATTTTTGATATTGTTGCTAAGCTAAGTAAAAAGCAGAATTCCCCAAGAGAGGAAGGCTTTCACTTCAGCAGTGATGAACTCATTAACGTCTTTGAGGAAAAGATCATGATCATTAGAAAGCAAATTACGGGCTCCTCTTTAAATCTGCGTATTCCTCCAAAGCTCAGTTGTCCTGAGTCTGCACAACTCTGCTAGGACCTAGGATCAAGGGAGACACTCAAGTGTTTTAGTACTATATCTCTTGACACAATGATGAAAATAATCATGGCCTCTAAACCTTCAAGCTGCATACTGGACCCTATTCCAACTAAACTACTGAAAGAGCTGCTTCCTGTGCTTGGCCCTCCAATGTTGAACATAATAAACGGCTCTCTATCCAACGGATGTTTACCAAACTCACTAAAAGTGGCAGTAATAAAGCCTCTCTTGAAAAAGCCAAACCTTGACCCAGAAAATATAAAAAACTATCGGCCTATATCGAATCTCCCATTCCTCTCAAAAAATGTTGAAAAAGCTGTTTCGCAGCAACACACTGCCTTCCTGAAGACAAACAATGTATACGAAACGCTTCAGTCTGATAGCACTGAGACTGCACTTGTGAAGGTGGTAAATGACCTTTTAATGGCGTCAGACCGAGGCTCTGCATATGTCCTTGTGCTCCTATTCCTTAGTGCTGCTTTTGATACCATCGATCACCACATTCTTTTGGAGAGATTGGAAACCCAAATTGGTCTACACGGACAAGTTCTGGCCTGGTTTAGATCTTATCTGTTAGAAAGATATCAGTTTGTCTCTGTGGATGGTTTGTCCTCTGACAAATCAACTGTACATTTCGGTTTTCCTCAAGGCTCCATTTTAGGACCACTATTGTTTTCACTATATATTTTACCTCCTGGTGATGTCATTCGGAAACATAATGTTAACTTTCACTGCTATGCAGATGACACACAGCTGTATATTTCGATGAAACATGGTGAAGCCCCACAATTGCCCTCCCTGGATGCCTGTGTTTCAGACATAAGGAAGTGGATGGCTGCAAATGTTTTACTTTTAAACTCGGACAAAACAGAGATGCTTGTTCTAGGTCCCAAGAAACAAAGATATCTTCTGTTGAATCTGACAATTAATCTTGATGGTTGTACAGTTGTCTCAAAAAAAACTGTGAAGGACCTCGGTGTTACTCTGGACCTTGATCTCTCTTTTGATGAACATATCAAGACTGTTTCAAGGACAGCTTTTTTCCATCTATGTAACATTGCAAAAATCAGAAACCTTCTGTCCAAAAATGATGCAGAAAAATTAATCCATGCTTTTGTCACTTCTAGGTTAGATTACTGCAATGCTCTACTTTCCAGCTACCCGGATAAAGCACTAAATAAACTTCAGTTAGTGCTAAACACGGCTGCAGAATCTTCACTAGAACCAAAATATTTGACCATATTACTCCAGTGCTAGCCTCTCTACACTGGCTTCCTGTTAAAGCAAGGGCTGATTTCAAGGTTTTATTGCTAACCTACAAAGCATTACATGGGCTTGCTCCTACCTATCTTTCCGATTTGGTCCTGCCATACATACCTACACGTACGCTACGGTCACAAGACGCAGGCCTCCTTATTGTCCCTAGAATTTTTAAGCAAACAGCTGGAGGCAGGGCTTTCTCTTATAGAGCTCCATTTTTATGGAATGACCTGCCTACCCATGTGAAAGACGCAGACTCGGTCTCAACCTTTAAGTCTTTATTGCAGACTCATCTCTTCAGTACGTCCTATGATTGAGTGTAGTCTGGCCCAGGAGTGTGAAGGTGAACGGAAAGGCACTGGAGCAACGAACCACCCTTCCTGTGTCTGCCTGGCCGGTTCCCCTCTCTCCACTGGGATTCTCTGCCTCTAACCCTATTACAGGGGCTAAGTGACTGGCCTCCTGGTGCTCTTCCATGCCGTCCCGAGGAGGGGTGCGTCACTTGAGTGGGTTGAGTCACTGACGTGGTCTTCCTGTCTGGGTTGGCACCCTTGTGCCATGGCAGAGATCTTTGTGGGCTATACTCGGCCTTGTCTCAGGATGGTAAGTTGGTGGTTGAAGGTATCCCTCTAGTGGTGTGGGGGCTGTGCTTTGGCAAAGTGGGTGGGGTTATATCCTGCCTGTTTGGCCCTGTCCGGGGGTATCGTCGGACAGGGCCACAGTGTCTCCTGACCCCTCCTGTCTCAGCCTCTAGTATTTATGCTGCAGTAGTTTATGTGTCGGGGGGCTAGGGTCAGTCTGTTATATCTGGAGTATTTCTCCTGTCTTATCCGGTGTCCTGTGTGAATTTAAGTATGCTCTCTCTAATTCTCTCTCTCTATCTTTTTCTCTGTCTTTCTTTCTTTCTCTCGGAGGACCTGAGCCCTAGGACCATGCCGCAGGACTACCTGGCATGATGACTACTTGCTGTCCCCAGTCCACCTGGTCGTGCTGCTGCTCCAGTTTCAACTGTTCTGCCTGCGGCTATGGAACCCTGACCTGTTCACCGGACGTGCTACCTGTCCCAGACCTCCTACCTGTCCCAGACCTGCTGTTTTTAACTCTCTAGAGACAGCAGGAGCGGTAGAGATACTCTGAATGATCGGCTATGAAAAAGCCAACTGACATTTACTCCTGAGGTGCTGACTTGTTGCACCCTCGACAACCACTGTGATTATTATTATCTGACCATGCTGGTCATCGATGAACATTTGAACCTCTTGGCCATGTTCTGTTATAATCTCCACCCGGCACAGCCAGAAGAGGACTGGTCACCCCTCATAGCCTGGTTCCTCTCTAGGTTTCTTCCTAGGTTTTGGCCTTTCTAGGGAGTTTTTCCTAGCCACCGTGCTTCTACACCTGCATTGCTTGCTGTTTGGGGTTTTAGGCTGGGTTTCTGTACAGCACTTTGAGATATCAGCTGATGTAAGAAGGGCTTTATAAATACTTTTGATTGATTGATAGAGAGAGAGAGAGAGAGAGTGAGAGGGTTAGAGAGAGAGAGAGCTAGAGAGTGGGGGGAGAGCAGTGGGGGAGAGAGAGAGGGTTAGAGAGAGAGAGGGCTAGAGTTTAGGGGGAGAGAGAGAGTTAAAGAGAGAGAGAGAGAGATAGAGAGAGAGAGAGAGAGAGAGAGAGAGGGCTAGAGAGTAGGGGGAGAGAGAGAGAGAGGTGGGGGAAAGAGAGAGAGGGTTAGAGGGTTAGAGAGAGGGTTAGAGAGAGAGAGGGCTAGAGTTTAGGGGGAGAGAGAGAGTTAAAGAGAGAGAGAGAGAGAGAGAGAGAGAGAGAGAGAGAGGGCTAGAGAGTAGGGGGAGAGAGAGAGAGAGGTGGGGGAAAGAGAGAGAGGGTTAGAGGGTTAGAGAGAGGGTTAGCGAGAGAGAGAGGGCTAGAGATTAGGGTGTAGAGAGAGGTGGGGGAGAGAGTTAGGGTTAGAGAGTGAGAGAGGGCTAGAGAGTAAGGGGAGAGAGAGCAGAGGGGGAGACAGAGAGAGAGAGGGTTAGTAGGGGGAGAGAGAGCAGTGGGGGAGAGAGAGCAGAGGGGGAGATAGAGAGAGAGGGTTAGTAGGGGGAGAGAGCGCAGTGGGGGAGAGAGAGGGTTAGAGAGAGAGAGAGGGCTAGACAGTAGGGGGAGAGAGAGGTGGGGAAGAGAGAGAGTTAGAGAGTTGGGAGAGAGAGAGAGAGAGTAGGGGGGAGAGAGAGAGAGTAGGGGGGAGAGAGAGAGATATATTGTGAGGGGGAGAGAGAGAGTAGGGGGGAGAGAGAGAGAGTGGGGAGAGAGAGAGAGTAGGGGGGGAGAGAGAGAGAGAGTAGGGTGGGAGAGAGAGAGAGTGGGGAGAGAGAGAGAGAGAGAGAGAGAGAGAGAGAGAGAGAGAGAGAGAGAGAGAGAGAGAGAGAGAGAGAGAGTAGGGTGGGAGAGAGAGAGAGAGAGAGAGATAGATTGTGAGGGGGAGAGAGAGAGTAGGGGGGAGAGAGAGTGGGGAGAGAGAGAGAGAGAGTAGGGTGGGAGAGAGAGACGAGAGGGGAGGGGGGTAGGGGGACACACACACTCGCTATACTCCAAAATTAAAACTCAGAAGGCAACATTGTTAACAGCGTACACCTCCCCATCGATCCCAGAGCAGAGTCATTCCATTACAGCCCTGTGTTAACCGAGACTGTAGAGAGAGAGAGAGAGAGGGAGAGAGACGGGAGGAGAGGAGAGAGCGTCCACACGAGTCGTATTAACCAAATGAATAATTCAAATCGGGTGCTTTCTACAGAAGTCCAATTCATGCGTCTTATCTTTAACAGAGTAAGTGATGTAATTGCAAAAATGAATCTGCACAAATTGATTTAGCCTACCTCAGCAAGGCAGGGCGCAAGGCAGGAGAGCTGCAGCAGTAGTGGGGTGGGAGAGTGGGCCTGGAGATAAGCGTAGAAAATGTGCTAAATGAGAAATGGACATGCTCTAGATAAACTTCCCTCTGTTTCTCTCTCTCTCTCTCCCCTCCCTTTCTCTTTATTCTCTTTCTTTTTCTCCCTCCATACTCCTCTTTCTCTTTCCTCTCCCCATTTCCTTCTCTCTCTCTAAAAATCTCTTCTCTATCTCCTTTTCTCTCTCCTTCTCTCTCTCCCCTTTCTGTCTCCATTCTCTCTCTCCTCTCTCTCCATTCTCTCTCTCCCTTTTCTCTCTCCATTCTCTCTCTCCTTCTCTCTCTCCTCTCTCTCCATTCTCTCTCTCCCTTTTCTCTCTCCATTCTCTCTCTCCTTCTCTCTCTCCTCTCTCTCCATTCTCTCTCTCCATTCTCTCTCTCCTTCTCTCTCCTTCTCTCTCTCTTCTGTCATTCTCTCTCTCTTTCTCACTCTCTTTCTGACTCTCTTTCTCACTCTCTTTCTCACTCTCTTTCTCACTCTCTTTCTCACTCTCTTTCTCACTCTCTTTCTCACTCTCTTTCTCACTCTCTTTCTCACTCTGTCATTAAAATGCGTTTCATTAACCCAGGGCAGATCTCAAGATTCCTACAGGTCAGGGACAGAAATAGAAAAACTACCCAGCACAAACAGCCAGCTGAAAGGACTAAAGACACAATTATGACCACCTCGGTCTACCTTTTTTTCTTTGCATTCAGCATTTCATCTCCCCCCCCCCTTTCCCTTTCTCTAAGTCTACATTCAGCCCTCTATATAGTCCTTGACCCTGCCCTTCACCCACTCCAGCTCTCAAGCCATTCTCTGGCAGCAGGCAGTCTTTGCATGCCAGAGCTTGGCCTGTGTCCCATGGCATCACGTTGCCAGAGGTGACAAGGTCACGGTGGTCAGACAATGGCCTTGTCTGTAGTTTAGCACAGGACAGGGAATGAATGGTTCTGAGAGACTGTAATGGCTGATGGCTGAAGAGATGCCTGAGTGATCTCCCTAACACAAACAGACAGACAGACAGACAGACAGACAGACAGACAGACAGACAGACAGACAGACAGACAGACAGACAGACAGACAGACAGACAGACAGACAGACAGACAGACAGACAGACAGACAGACAGACAGACCAGACAGGCAGGAGGACACTGGAGGGCCTAGACACACAGCGCGACTTCCACTCCCTCATTTCATTCCTGGGACCTTCCTCAAACCTGCTGGGACCATATGCCACAGGGAACAACACAGGAAGACTGATTCATAACCAGCACAGTCAGCAAAGATACTCATTGAAATATACAGCAAGGTTTAATTCTGCATTCTGTGCAGAGAGAATGCAAGGCCATGCCACGCAGTCTCCTCTTTCTTCTATGGGATGTGATATGAACTGTGGTAGAGATGAAAAATGAATTCCCAGGGTGTCATGGAAACAGAGGCTCACTGTACTGTTGCAAGAGGTGGCAAAAAAAAGCCTGCTGGGCTACCCAACCCTCACCTTTCTGCAAATCTCCAGGTAAATAACGCTCGATTGACGCATTCAGCATCAGATTTGTTACAAGGTCAGAATTATTTTGGCCAAAGGGGTAATATTGGAAATATTGTTGTTGTTGACAGATTGAGATTGTATTTATGTGTGTGTGTGTGTGTGCATTCTTGTGGGGTGAGTGGTTATACAATTGGATTCGGAAATTATTCAGATTCCTTCACTTTTTCCACATATTGGTACGTTACAGCCTTATTCTAAAATGCATTAAATAAAAAAGGTGTCTCATCAATCTACAAACAATTCCCCAATTTTTTTTAAAGACATTTAAAAATATATATAATTTAAATACCTTATTTACATAAGTACTCAGACCCTTTGCTATGAGACTCGAAATTGAACTCAGGTGCATCCTGTTTCCCTTGATCATCCTGGAAATGTTTCTACAACTTGATTCAAGTCCACCTGTGGTAAATTCAATTGATTGGACATGATTTGGAAAGGCACACACCTGTCTATATAAGGTCCCACAGTTGACAGTGCATGTCAGAGCAAAAACCAAGCCATGAGGTCGAAGAAATTGTCCGCAGAGCTCCAAGATAGGATTATGTCGAGGCATAGATGTGGGGAAGGGTACCAAAACATTTCTGCAGCATTGAAGGTCCCCAAGAACACATTGACCTCCATCATTCTTAAATGGAAAAAGTTTGGAAACACCAAGACTTTTCCTAGAGCTGGCCACCTGGCCAAACTGAGCAATTGGGGGAGAAGAGTCTTGGTCAGGGAGGTGACCAAGAACCCAATGGTCACTCTGACAGAGCTCCCGAGTTCCTCTGTGGACAACCATCTCTACAGCACCCCACCAATCAGGCCTTTATGGTAGAGAGGTCAGACGGAAGCCACTCCTCAGTAAAAGTCACATGACAGCCCGCTTGGAGTTTGCCAAAAGGCACCTAAAGGAGTCTCAGACCATGAAAAACAAAATTCTCTGGTCTGATGAAACCAAGATTGAACTCTTTGGCCTAAACGCCAAGCATCACGTCTGGAGGAAACCAGGCACCGCTCATCACCTGGCCAATACCATCCCTAGAGTGAAGCATGGTGGTGGCAGCATCATGCTGTGGGGATTCTTTTCAGAGGGAGGGACAGGGAGACCAGTCAGGATTGAGGGAAAGATGAGATCCTTGATGAAAACCTGCTCCAGAGCGCTCAGGACCTCAAACTGAGGTGAAGGTTCACTTTTCTACAGGACAACGACACTAAGCACACAGCCAAGACAATGCAGGAGTAGTTTTGGGACAAGTCTCTGAATGTCCTTGAGTGGCCCAGCCAGAGCTGGACTTGAACCCATTCGAACATCCCTGGAGAAACCTGAAAATAGCTGTGCAGCGACGCTCCAGATCCAACCCGACAGAGCTTGAGAGGATCTGCAGAGAAGAATGGGAGAAACTCCCCAAATACAGGTGTGCCAAGCTTGTAGCGTCATTCCCAAGAAGACTCAAGGCTGTAATCGCTGCCAAAGGTGCATCAACAAAGTACTGAGTAAATGGTCTGAATACTTATGTAAATGTGATATTCCAGTTTTTATTATATACATTTGCAAAACATTTTAAAAGCCTGTTTTTGCTTTGTCATTATGGGGTATTGTGTGTAGATTGATGAAGGATTTAAAAAAAAAATCAATTTTAGAATAAGGCTGTAACGTAACAAAACGTGGAAAAAGTGAAGGGGTCTGAATACTTTCTGAATGCACTGTATACTGCTGTTCATACATGTATAGAAACATATATTTGCCTTTTCCTCTCATTGTCTTCTCCTATCTTCCCTTTTCTCGTCATCCGCTTTCTTCCATTTCCCCGTCGTTATTTTCTCCCCCTTTCTACTGCAGCTCCTTCTTTCCCATCTCTCTTTCTGCACTTCTCTCCTCTCCTCTCCTTCCCTTGCTCTCTGGACAAAAAGCCAATTTGGTGCTTGATTGGAGAATGATGCTGCTACTTACAGAGTCCCTCCATCAGTGGCGAGAGAGGAGAGGAGAGGGGGAAGAGAGCAGGAAGAGAAAAAGCTCAGGAGGAGTAGTGGCTCCCTGGGGGGCGCTGTAGCCATGATGGGTGAGCTGTCAAACGCCCCATTGTCCAAATTACCCAGCAAGCACTGTGTCACCACCCGGGACTAATTTACGGTGCTGTGTGGCACAGCCATCGTTCTGAGAGAGAGAGAGACTGGGAGGAGGATAAATACGAGGAGGTACAGTGTAAGAGCCCTAGGTTATGTGACGCCCCTCACAGAGACTCTACAGGATGGAAGCCAAATAATCTCTCCTCTTGCTCTACAGGTCTCCTTCTCAACCCTTAGCACAGCGTCTACTGCCGTGTACACTGGCTACAGCAAACAGCAGGTCAGGTTGCTCTCTGTTCAATGTGCTTCATTACAGAGCTAGCCAGCCTCTCTGACGCATGTCACTGCCTCAATGACTAGCAGAGACGAAAGCTGGTCTCTGTCTGTGCATGGTAACATCCTCAAATAATGAACACCACCCACTCACGCGTACAGTAACCAGTAGGTCTACACAGTGTTGCTGCTTTAAAGTGTCCCTCCATTGTGGACAGATCTGGTTCCAGGCTTGCCTGCTACTTGGGCCTAATTATGGCTGTAGCCACGGTACCCTCCAAAAACAATGGTGCCCCTGCTACTCCGGTCTCCTCTTGTCACATTCCTGGGTGCCCAGGGGCAGACGGGGGCAGCACCCTACCCTGGCGTGGGCTGCCGAGGGAATCGGATGCTGTCAGAGGAGACGAGTCACACCCTCTAACCCCTGGCTGTGCCCAATGACTGCAGGTGTAACACACAGAGCTCTAATTGGCCCAGAGCAGCAAGAAGAGCGATACTGAGAAGGCTTGAGGAACACAAAGACAGGGAGAGAGGGACAAACAGACCCTGAACACTGCCTATTTCATATTATATTCACAAATATTTGTATTTTTCAAATCTAATTTTTATTTAACTAGGCAAGTCAATTAAGAACAAATTCTTATTTACAATGATGGCCATATCCTAAACTGGATGACGCTGGGCCAATTGTGCCACGCCCTATGGGACTCCCCCAATCACGGGCCGGTTGTGATACAGCCTGGAATCGAACCAGGGTCTGCAGTGACCCTCTAGCACTGAGATGCAGTGCCTTAGACTGGGGAGCCACTCGGGAGCCCAAATATACCGTATTCAGGACAAATATTTTATCATGTATAATCCAGTTTCACAAATACGTTCAGGTCATAATATACACTGCTCTGATATTCCAATACCCAACATAATAGCCATTTCTCTAATATTTGTTGAGAGTTTGGTCAGTAATTTATCTGCGAAAGACTCGGTAATATTTTACCAAGAATTCGTCTCTGTCTTGGAATGTTCTAATTCAACTATTTATATTCTCCTGTGATATATAAACAGTCTGCTAGGCTCCCTCTCTCTGTCCTCATGCAGCCGTCTCTTTTAGTATTCAGGGCCATAGTGTATACTACACACTATTAGCAAATCAGAGGGCTAAATATCGGAGAAAACGGACAATGACCAATTCGGTCCCTGCGTCAATCTTGACCCTGTGAAGATATAAGAAAAGCAGATAATAGGAAGACTCAAACAAAGCAGGAGACCAAAGAGAACACACAGAAACACAGTCAAATGCACACACACATAGACAGAAGTAGGCTACGCTACACACATAGACAGAAGTAGGCTACGCTACACACACAGACAGAAGTAGGCTACGCTACACACATAGACAGAAGTAGGCTACGCTACACACATAGACAGAAGTAGGCTACGCTACACACATAGACAGAAGTAGCCTACGCTACACACATAGACAGAAGTAGGCTACACTACACACATAGACAGAAGTAGGCTACGCTACACACATAGACAGAAGTAGGCTACACTACACACATAGACAGAAGTAGGCTACGCTACACACATAGACAGAAGTAGGCTACGCTACACACATAGACAGAAGTAGGCTACGCTACACACATAGACAGAAGTAGGCTACGCTACACACATAGACAGAAGTAGGCTACGCTACACACATAGACAGAAGTAGGCTACGCTACACACATAGACAGAAGTAGGCTACGCTACACACATAGACAGAAGTAGGCTACGCTACACACATAGACAGAAGTAGGCTACACTACACAACAGACAGAAGTAGGCTACGCTACACACACAGACAGAAGTAGGCTACGCTACACATAGACAGAAGTAGGCTACGCTACACACACAGACAGAAGTAGGCTACGCTACACACACAGACAGAAGTAGGCTACGCTACACATAGACAGAAGTAGGCTACGCTACACATAGACAGAAGTAGGCTACACTACACACACAGACAGAAGTAGGCTACGCTACACACATAGACAGAAGTAGGCTACGCTACACACATAGACAGAAGTAGGCTACGCTACACACACAGACAGAAGTAGGCTACGCTACACATAGACAGAAGTAGGCTACGCTACACATAGACAGAAGTAGGCTACGCTACACACAGAGACAGAAGTACGCTACGCTACACACATAGACAGAAGTAGGCTACGCTACACACATAGACAGAAGTAGGCTACGCTACACACATAGACAGAAGTAGGCTACGCTACACACATAGACAGAAGTAGGCTACGCTACACACATAGACAGAAGTAGGCTACGCTACACACATAGACAGAAGTAGGCTACGCTACACACATAGACAGAAGTAGGCTACGCTACACACACAGACAGAAGTAGGCTACGCTACACACATAGACAGAAGTAGGCTACGCTACACACATAGACAGGAGTAGGCTACGCTACACACATAGACAGAAGTAGCCTACGCTACACACATAGACAGAAGTAGGCTACGCTACACACATAGACAGAAGTAGGCTACGCTACACACATAGACAGAAGTAGGCTACGCTACACACATAGACAGAAGTAGGCTACGCTACACACATAGACAGAAGTAGGCTACGCTACACACATAGACAGAAGTAGGCTACGCTACACACATAGACAGAAGTAGGCTACGCTACACACATAGACAGAAGTAGGCTACGCTACACACATAGACAGAAGTAGGCTACGCTACACACATAGACAGAAGTAGGCTACACTACACACACAGACAGAAGTAGGCTACGCTACACACATAGACAGAAGTAGGCTACGCTACACACATAGACAGAAGTAGGCTACGCTACACACACAGACAGAAGTAGGCTACGCTACACATAGACAGAAGTAGGCTACGCTACACATAGACAGAAGTAGGCTACGCTACACACAGAGACAGAAGTACGCTACGCTACACACATAGACAGAAGTAGGCTACGCTACACACATAGACAGAAGTAGGCTACACTACACACATAGACAGAAGTAGGCTACGCTACACACATAGACAGAAGTAGGCTACGCTACACACATAGACAGAAGTAGGCTACGCTACACACATAGACAGAAGTAGGCTACGCTACACACATAGACAGAAGTAGGCTACGCTACACACATAGACAGAAGTAGGCTACGCTACACACATAGACAGAAGTAGGCTACGCTACACACATAGACAGAAGTAGGCTACACTACACAACAGACAGAAGTAGGCTACGCTACACACACAGACAGAAGTAGGCTACGCTACACATAGACAGAAGTAGGCTACGCTACACATAGACAGAAGTAGGCTACGCTACACACACAGACAGAAGTAGGCTATGCTACACATAGACAGAAGTAGGCTACG
>NC_138291.1:143515000-143545000 GCF_965601325.2 Salmo salar | reverse complement strand
TCATCACACATGGTTGTGTGCTAATGCAGGCTTAGGGGTGTGTGTGTGTGTGTGTGTGAGTGAGCGTGCGTGCGTGCGTGTGCGTGTGAAGGGGAATGGGGAGTGTGATGGCTGAATTAATGTGACAAGGCAGATGTAATGTAGAGTCATAAATCTTATCTTTGCCTCAGGATCATGAGGGAGGGGACAAGGGGTAACCCGTTAAAGGGAACACACACACACACACAGGAACCAAGCTACAAGCTTTATGATGCTGATAATAACCACTGCATTAAAGCTGCTCCAGTCAGCTAATACGCATCGCTCCTCTACCGCGCCCTCAGGGTTATAGGGTCAGGCACACGGGCGTACGTGCTGAATCCGCTTTTACAGCCATTTACTCTACTGTGCCAAAACGGCTCATGTATTTAATATTACCGTAATGCAAGGCTGTTTCACAAGCCTGATGCTGTTACGACATTTCAATGCCGTACTTAAAGACAGGGGCAGTTGAGTAAGACATGCTGAAAGAAGATAGATCTGCTGGTTGACACACACACGCACAAGTGTGTTTGCGTGCTTCCAGCTCAAGCATTAATGTACCTGTTAACTGGAAATTACTCCTGGTGCTATTGTTGTGGGAAGGAGAGATTGAGGGATGGAGAGATGGAGGGATGGAGGAGTGCAGAGAGGAGGAGTAGGTGTGTGTGTGGGTGTGAGAGAGAGAGAGAGAGAGAGAGAGAGAGAGAGAGAGAGAGAGAGAGAGAGAGAGAGAGAGAGGGAGGGGGAGTGCTACATTAGAGTCACACTATACACTAGCTATTGTCACCAGGGGACCTGCCACAGCCTGTGATTTTGCCCTGTACCCCCCAGCCTCCACCCTCCCCACCACCTCTCTCCGTGGTGAAATAGGTCAACCAGTTATAATGGAAGGGCAATGAGGAGCAAGTGTTCCCCCCCCCCACCCCCCCCCGCCCATCTCCCCCATTCAGAGGAGAGGGAGTGACGGCCCCCCGCAGACACACAGACCTCAGAGAGCAAACCAAGACAGAGCCAGCCACAACACTCACACACAGCCAGCCACAACACTCACATACAGCCAGCCACAACAGTAGTCTCATTATTTATCGGCACGCAAATAGACAACACAGATAGGATTGCATAGAAACCTGTACATACGTAGAAACATATGCTAATTCACCCACACACCCACTGCATCTCTGCAAAAGCCCAAATGGGAAAATTTTAAATTAAAGACATTTAAATACTGGAGATGGGATGCATGCTCTGTGGGATTCGTGTAAGTGGGTGTTCTCGTTCAGTGTGTTGTGGATCTGTTGTACCTGGCTGATGGGAACAAATGGTTTGTGAATGCCCTGAGCAGAGACAGAGGAAGGAGGAGGAAGAGGAGAACAAAGCCTGCTGAGAGAGCCTAGAGGTCTGGGAGTAGGAGGAAGCGAGAGAAGGGAGACAGAGAGAGAGAGAGAGAGAGAGAGAGACAGAGAGGCAGAGAGGCAGAGAGAGGGAGACTAGAGGTTGGAGGAGGCGGCTCTGGAGGAAACAGATGAGGAGGAGGGTTAAATGCCACTGCTGCTGCAGAGATGCCACTGTCACCACAGAGCGAGAGAGAGAGAGAGAGAGAGAGGGGGGATACTATATCTGAGTGAGCATAGGAGTAAGAGAGAGCAAGTGCATCTCTTAAAAAACAAAGTGCACTAAAACACACACACTAGAAAATCATCCCTGAATAAATACACTTCTTTAAACCTCTCCACTACATTGTTCCCCTCCACCTCCTCTCATCCACTCTCTCTTTCTTCTATCTCTCTTTCTCCCTTTCCCTCACACTCCTCTCAGTTCGACCTTTCTCCAGTGGAAGAGGATCCTGGCCGCTCCCACTCTTTCTCTCTCCCTCATGCATTAATGATCTGTGGTGATGAGAGTAGCGGAGAGGGCATCTTGTCAGGCCTGTCTGCCTCCCAGTCATCTGCCCTCTCCCAAGGACAGAGCACCACAGGCCATACAGACAGACTAAACAGGCCACAGATAGACATGGAGAGCTATGGATAGACATGGAGAGCTCCAGTCTGCAGGCTAACCCTTCTCATCTTCCATACCCTCTAACCATGACCTGGCAGATACTGATGGGGGCAGAAATGAGCCCACTGCGGAGGAGACAGACACCAGACAGTCACAAACACATCCAGAGTCTCCTATTCCATAAGCTGCTGTACACTCGATAGCTATAACACTCAACTCACTTCAAAGGCTCTGTACATAGTCAATCAGGAAGTCACCATGCTGATACGTCTATCGAGTTAGAGTACATTTCCCAACAGAGAAAGACATAAAGAGAGAGAGAGAGAGAGAGAGAGAGAGAAAGAGAGAGAGCAAGAGAGAGAGCGAGAAAGAGAGGAGAGAGAGAAAGAGAGAAGAGAGAAAGTGAGAGAGCGAGAGCGAGAGATTAGAGACAAGAAAGAGAGAGAGAGAGAGAGAGAGAGGGAAAGAGGGAGAGAGAGAGCAAGAGAGAGAAAGGGAAAGAGGGAGAGAGAGAGAGCAAGAGAGAGAGAGAGAGAGAGAGAGAGAGAGAGAGAGAGAGAGAGAGAGAGAGAGATGCAGCGGGAGACTTGTTCTGTGGCTCTTTTCTCTAGTTGAGGATGCTATAATGCTGGCTTTGAACTGCAGGACTGGCCCCAACTCCAACCTCATCCAATTCCCTGATTTCTCCTCTTCCTCACAAATTGTCCATCAGGCCATGCAGTTTAGTTCCCCCTACAATATAGACATGGTTGCCTCCACGGTGTCCTCTCACAATCACACTGGAGATTGGAGCATTTCTAGTTTTCCCTTCCTCAATATTGAGGACGAAAGAAAATCAGGTCGCAGTATTGTCTCCAGTGGGATACTCACTCTTCTTCAGTCCCTCGCGCGCCCTCGTTCTGAGCTGAAGCAAAGGCCTAGTCTAATCAGACGGTGTAAAGAGAGAATAAAGAATGAGAGAGGAGGAAAGGAATGCAGGGACTTTGTTAGATGAACAGAGCTAAGATAAACAGTACAGTATTACCTCCACTTACCTGGGAAATTCAATAGTACTTCAACTAATATGGGGTATAAGCATTTCATACAGAGACTGCAGACTATAATATAATCAACAGTTGCTACCAGTCACTGGTTATTTTACAAAAGTTTAATACATCAAGTGGGGATGTTATTCCTTTCATACTGTGAGTTCAGAAAACTAGCATTCCTAACAAACCAAATATATTGCCTTTGTTGTTTTAAGTATTTTGTTTGGTTTTGTGTCTAAAATGTCTCCACATCTTTTGAGCCTTACTGGATACAAAATACTTTGGTTTTCCTTGGAATAAAACCGGAATTGTAATAATGTATCTCTTTGGAGTAAGTGTCTCTCCCTGTCACCTGCCGGGACAGATTTCCCAGAAGCCTCCTGTGATGCGTCCTGACAGCTGCAGAGAGAGATCTTGGCAGGATGAAAAGACTTCTCCCCTCTCCTCCCTGCTCCCTCCACCACAGCAGCACAGCGTTCCACAGTGCTCCATACCCAAATATTTGACTTTGCCTGTGATCCAGAGGCCTTTAAGGCTTCTAGCCCACTGATCTCTGCTTTCAAAGTGGGTGTTTAAAACACGTCTGACAGAGCAAGCAGCATCCCTAGTAAACTTGGGAGGGAAAGAGGGAGAGATGAAAGGAATGAGGGAGCGCGCGAGAGAGAGAGCATGCGAGAGAGAGAGACTAAAGCGATATACTGTAGGTAGAGAGAGAGAGAGAAAGAAAGAGACGAGTTAAGATAAAAGAGGCCATTATCTTTCATATCATCAAAAACAGAATTATTGTTTGTCTGCTTAGAAAATGATTTGACATGGTACTGTAGGTTCTAATGTCATCTCATTATTGTCTTCAGATGTTTTTACAACATTATAGATAAAACAGACGTTCAGAGGTGAAAAGGCATCAGATATGACAATGACATCAGATACCTTGGTGTCTGTGATACAGTCCCATGAGGATCTTAGGCGTTTTATAGTTACCCCTTAATGTCAAGGCGACCACATTTACCAGCCAAAATAGTTCGGAAGAGTCCATCCATATATTACGTTTTGTTAGTTTTGGGCTGTTCAGGAACACGTCTTTTTTTGGGGACGCAAGCCGAAGTTCAGAGCCGAAGTCTACGCCCCTTCGTCGGTGATTGGCCAACAGTAGGGATTCTTCAATCAAGTCTTTTGTTGTCATTCAACGAGAGACAACTCATTTTCAGGCCCATTTTTTCAAAGAGAAATACTGCACCAAACATCTTAGGTAGATGTAAAATGTATCTCCTCAGCAAAAATGTCAAAATTAATGACATATTTCTTGAGTTATCTTAGATTAATTCTGACAGTTTTGAGGAAGTACTGGCTATGGCGACTCAAAATGGACAAACAGTACCATTGCCGCTTTTTTCTAGTTTTTCAAGCAAAGGTCTTTTAAGGAAGTATGCGGCCAGCCAAACTGAAGCATGCTGACGCCTTTAATGTCCCTTTGACACACTCCAACACACGTGGACGCACACACACGCACACACACACACACACACACACACACACACACACACACACACACACACACACACACACACACACACACACACACACACACACACACACACACACACACACACACAACCTCATAGAGAAGTCATTTTGACAATTGAAAGCGTGAAGGTACAAATAACCTTTAAACAACGGTTGTAGAACCCGGAGAAGCGTATCCTCCTAAAACCATCTCAAACTGAATGCATATCAATTGATTCAGTCTTAGTCAGTCTTTATCAGTATCTTTATCAGTCTTAGTCAGTCTTTACCAGAGAGGGGTGCTGGTCACCACATGAGCCCCCTCTCCTCAACCAATGACTAACACATCAACCAATGAGGGAGACTACGTCACAGCACCATCAACTCCAACTCACCCATTACACTCCACACACGTACGAATACGCACACATTTCAAAATGTTATACATCCCCCCCCTCCCTCTATGACGCGAGCCCTGACTCCCTGATGTGTTATATGAGTGACAGACAGGGGCAGGGAAATGCACAGTGTGCACGACAGGGGGGTAAACACTGGGGCAAGAGAGAGGGGGCGAGAGAGAGAGAAAAAAAGGGAGAGAGAGAACGGGAGAGACAGAATAAAGAGAAAGAAAAACACAGAGAGAGAGAGACTTCTTCACAGGCTGGTGGTTTCAGCCAGCACCATCAGCCCCCACGTCCTCACCAGACTGTCTTCTCCCCAACCTCCCCCTCTCCCCTCCTTTCTACAGCCCTCCCTGGGCCAGACAGCTGTGATTAATGGTGTGTCTGCTGAGGCGGGGTCCACCACTCCTGACTACACTAAACATTATCATAACTTTTCAGCTCTTATCGGAGCAGAGAGAATATTGGGAGCCCCGGGGACAAGATTTATGTCCAGTGGCTTGCCAACCATTCAACCTGCGCCACCACAACCTAACAGCCTATTTCCATTTAACTGCAGCACTTTAAAACTAGTGTGTTTAAAAAATGGCTCCTGAGGGGGGAAACATGGCAGACAGTGGATTCAGATTAGTAACAATAATGGAGAATTGACACTGATGAAATTACACTGCCTACTGTCATATTAACCCCTCATAAGGAAATCATTCACACCATGTTGAAAGTACAAGGTAATACTGTCTTCCATTCCCATTCTAACATATACAGGCAATACTCTGCCTGAATATAAACCCCACCACACAGCGGTTGTAGTATATTTTACTAATGTGTTTTTAATACATGTAATATTCTTGCTTCAATATGTGCTGTGCCACGTGTCAACAGCAGCATCATAATAAAGGCAATATAACAGGAGAGTTTCATACTGTCTTCATATCATCTGTTCCCTCAGGAGCCATGAGTGTTTATATTACTGTACATTACCCTCTCTCTGCTGTCATTATCTCCTACACACAGGGATGAGTGGCTCCCCTCCCTCCCAACCACCACTAACGCTTTATTCTCTCACATAGGAGGAGGAGGAGGAGGAAGGACTGAGGCCGCATAGACTTTGTACAGTATGATATACACACTAGAGAAACACCCATTCCCATACCCACATATTTATTGGAGCACTCACGCATATAGTAAACCCCCTTATATAAGAGCCATCCACATCCATGCAACCACCCCACATAAACGCCCCACACACATTAGACCCATTCCTTTTTCAGAGCGTGATCGTGATGAACGTGTGAGCCGCTTGGAGCTCCGGAGTGTCACGCCGTAAAAATGCAATTTGGCTGCAGACGGTTCGCTGGAGATTTGGGCTGGGCTGTGGGGTTCTGCTGGGGGGGGGGGGGGGAGGCTGTAATCAGGGGAGGGTGAGAGGGGCTGCAGCGCTTAAGGGCACTATACCCTAACTGCCTCCTCGTCTCCCATGGGCAACACTTTCACATTACAACAGAGAGAGGGGAGGGGGGGCTAGAGAGAGGAGGGAGAGAGAGAGAGAGAGAGGTGTAGATGGGTGGAAAGTGTGAGGAGGAAAGTAGAGGAAGAAGACAAAGGCGAAGGAAAGACTCCCTCTCAAGACACAAGCCATATAAATCCATAACCTAACCCATTGAAACCCATTCCACTCTGCCATCAGTGGAATTGATAAAGAGAGCCAGTGGTTACACGTTACAGAATATGCATTGAGTATTAAACAGCTCCATTCAGCTTCCATTTATGAAGTATATTTCTGTACCATGTATCGTACATTTCTGTTCCTGTACATTTCCATGTGTGTTGTGGCTGCCAGGCAATGTGCATGTGTGGCGCTGCTAGCGTAGCTACATCACCTCAGGGCCCTCCTGCCACCCAGCATAGTGCAGTCCGTGCCAGGGGCCATTAAGGCTCCACATACCCCTTAGCCACAGAGAGCTCCTGATGTGATGACTCTCTGCTGGAGAGAGAGTGGAGTCCTCCAGTCACTTCCCAATGCACAGCCCGAGTGCCACTGCAATCTGTTGTGACAAAGTGCCCCAAACTTGACAAATTGCTTTTTGTGAAGAGGGTACATGCACTTATTCATAGTTGTGTGTGTATATATATATATTATATATATATATTATTTATTTTTTTAAGAAGAAAACACAAAATCACAGCTGTAAAGAGACTTCAGCAAAAAGTTTTCTTTAACAAGCAGACTAGAAGCAGGAGTGCTTTATCCACCTCTTAGTGGCCACGCCTCTTGTTTTGTTTTCTTGAGATTGAAGGAGGAGATAAACCAAAGTGTCGTGACCTGAATCAACATTGAGGCCTTTTGATATTAAACTGAACCAGATGTACAGTTGGACCTCCATCTATGTTCACCCAACATCAGCCCATACAGAAGGCCACCAGGTGTCCACCAACCTCTGAGGACATAAAACATTTTACAGCTAGCTAAAAGGTCATGACCCCATTGAAACCCCTGAGGCTACATCACAGACAGACAGGGGTCAACTAATGAAGCATGCAGGAAGACTTTACCTCCAATCAACCCGTTGACCTCCTCTTGCTCACTTCAATACACGTCTCTATTCTACATTTTCTATCTATCTAGTTGCTAAGGGTTGTAGACCAGAGTGCAGACCAGGTGCTCTATAATATTTCCTGTGATTCATCCATGCACACATCCTCCATTTTCTAAATGTTTTTTTTTCTGGTGAAGTGAGTCTGGTATGCATTATGAATGGCCTGCTTATAGTATTCTCCAAAAGCATCCAGCCCGCTTTTGACGAAGGAAAGAAACTGTGCTCACTCAAGGTGCATCATCAGCACACAACAACGCCAACTTCGTTTTTCTCAGTTCAGGCAGATCGACTGCAGTAGTGATAATTACACTTGTGATTGTACTGCTCATCCCTCCTCTCTCATCCCTCCTCTCTCATTCCCCCTTCCTCTCATCCCTCCCCTCTCATCCCTCCTTCCTCTCTGATTCCATCTCTCTCCAGCTCTCCACTAAGCTCATCAGGCACATCTGTTCGCAGCACCACCAAACAAGGAGCACATTAACAAACAAACAGACAACAATTAGTCTCCTTTTGATGCCTTCCATGTGCTCCATTAGGGGAATGCCAGGATGGGATTGGATGATCAGAGTAGGGCTGGGCGATATGGCCAAAATGTCATATCACAGTATTTTTCATATTTTCTGACAGTATTTAATGTTTTCGAATAATAAGAGTTGTTAATGTGCTTTATGAGTAGTGTGTGACCCGATGGTGGTCTTTCTCCATTCTAATTGTTTTACACTGTTCAATTCAACTTCAAACCCAAATTGTTTTCTACATTTCCAATTTCTGAATTTCCTGCACTCATTTGAGATCATTTCCACACTGCCACGTAGGGCTGCACAATATGGGCAAAAAATCTTTTTAACCAAATGTTGCATTTGCGATTAGATCAAAACACTTAGGTGAACTGTTGGAATCATGGAAATAGAATGATTATTCTAATTCTGTAGTTAGAATATAAAAGTGAGCACTTTGAATACACTGTTGATTGACGTGACAACGAATTAAAATGCCAGGGAGGAGTTATTGAGACAGGGTAGGAACCAAAGTGTTGGTCAGTGTTTCCTAGGGGTCCCTATAATCTATGGCTACATGAAATGTTTTCTATTTACTTAATGTAGCTAACATGTTCATGCTTCGCCTATTCCACTTTGATTTAGAAGATACTGTTGCACAAGCAACATGCTGATTTAGGTCTACTTCATCACTGGTATAGGGCTTTAGCTAGCTACGTTTGCTCTAACTCAGTACGTTTATTAGCTAGCTAGCCAGCTAACTAGCGATTAGTGTTAGCGGCTAATGCAATCTAGCAATTAGCTTTAGCGGCTAACACAATTTAGCCACAACTTGCTAAGAAAAGATAAACTAGCTGTTTGCAAATGTAAGAAACAAACGAATAGCGTAATTATAGAACGCTTGAACATTTTTATTAAGAAGCACAATGGAAACAGCATCCTTGCCGTCAACATTGTTGCATCACCATGCAAACTGAACGTAAGTGTCTTGTGGTCGAACAACAACTCCTTGAGTGACAGGGGGCGGGGCTACGTCTGTTTGGAAAGCGGGAAAGGAGAGAGAGCAGAGAGAGATGACTCATAGCGTTTTTTGTATCACATAAACAAAAACCAAACAATCAAATACCGTTATAGAAAGTAAAGTAAAAACCCGGTCCTTTCATCAATACCGGTATATAGTAATATATGGTATACCGGCCAGCTCTAGATCAGAGGACTTGTATGGAGCACTACTCTGCCTTCTTACAGAGCAGAGCCAGCATGCAGTCTTTACACCACTTACCTTCTATAGGATTATGACGGGAATGGACACTCAAAGTTAATGACTGGTGCTCAAGACACCAAGGATAATGAAGTCTGAGGATTGACGTTGCTGTGTTATATTTGTTTTATGTATTTTCAGACATTTATTTAATTTACAAATCTAATTGAATTTAATTCGGTCATGGTGGACTTTTATTCCCCCCCGTTGCCACAGCGACAGACATGAAGAATGTGAGCTGATCCAAAGCTGTCAGTCACACTGCATTAGAGGGGGTCAAGACACAGCTGGGGGTCAGAGGTTAACCCCATTACGAGCTGGGGCTCCTCTCTTTGACCTCTACCCTCCTCTACTCTCCTCTGTCTGTCTGTCTGTCTGTCTGTCTGTCTGTCTGTCTGTCTGTCTGTCTGTCTGTCTGTCTGTCTGTCTGTCTGTCTGTCTGTCTGTCTGTCTGTCTGTCTGTCTGTCTGTCTGTCTGTCTGTCTGTCTGTCTGTCTGTCTTCTCCTCCTCTCAGGGTCCTAAATTAACGTTTGGGTTTGACAACCAATAATGGCCTTGGTTATAAGCAGAGTTTAAAACCCTCAGCCAGACCCTGGTCTTACCTTGACTTCCTCTTGAAACACAAGCATAGCTCTGACTCTAGGCTTCCCCCTTTCAATATCCCTGGTGAGCATAACAGTTAACTCTGAATTCCCTCCTGTCTTCTCTTTCCCAATACTCAACTCTTCCCAATACCAACAGACTCCTGAACAGCTTTTATCCCCAATCCATGACTGCTAAATAGCTAGCAAAATGGCTACACGGACTATCTGACTTGACCCTTGTATTTTATTTGTATTCTTGCACTGTCTCTATGTACTCTCACAGGACTCTACACACTGACACTCCAACACACACACACACACTCACTTAATTTGCTCACACACATACAAACATTTATACTGACTCTACACACACGCACACACACTCACATACAATCATAATTTACGCTGCTGCTACTCTGTTCATCATATATCCTGATGCCTTGTCACCTTACTCCTATACATATCTACAGTTGAAGTCGGAAGTTTACATACACTTAGGTTGGAATCATTAAAGCTTGTTTTTCAACAACTCCACAAATGTTTTGTTAATAAACTATAGTTTTGGCAAGTCAGTTAATTTTTCCAACTGTATCACAATTCCAGTGGGTCAGAAGTTTACATACACTAATTTGACTGTGCCTTTAAACAGCTTGGAAAATTCCAGAAAATGATGTCATGGCTTTAGAAGCTTCTGATAGGCTAATTGACATCATTTGAGTCAATTGGAGGTGTACCTGTGGATGTACTTCAAGGCCTACCTTCAACCTCAGTGCCTTTTTGCTTGACATCATGGGAAAATCAAAAGAAATCAGCCAAGACCTCAGAAAAATAATTGTAGAATCCACAAGTCTGATTCATCCTTGGGAGAAATTTCCAAACGCCTGAAGGTACCACATTCATCTGTACAAACAATAGTACACAAGTATAAACACCATGGGACCACACAGCTGTCATACCACTCAGGAAGGAGACACGTTCTGTCTCCTTGAGATTAACGTACTTTGGTGCGAAAAGTGCAAATCAATCCCAGAACAACAGCAAAGAACCCTGTGGAGATGCTGGAGGAAACAGGTACAAAAGTATCTATATCCACAGTAAAACGAGTCCTATATCGACATAACCTGAAAGGCCGCTCAGAAAGGAAGAAGCCACTGCTCCAAAACCGCCATAAAAAAGCCAGACTACGGTTTGCAACTGCACATGGGGACAAAGATCGTACATTTTGGAGAAATGTCCTCTGGTCTGATGAAACAAAAATAGAACTGTTTGGCCATAATGACCATCGTTATGTTTGGAGGAAAAAGGGGGAGGCTTGCAAGCCAAAGAACACCATCCCAACCGTGAAGCACGGGGATGGCAGCATCATGTTGTGGGGGTGCTTTGCTGCAGGAGGGGCTGGTGCACTTCACAAAATAGATGGCATCATGAGGCAGGACAATTATGTGGATATATTAAAGCAACATCTCAAGACATCAGTCAGGAAGTTAAAGCTTGGTCGCAAATGAGTCTTCCAAATGGATAATGACCCCAAGCATACTTCCAAAGTTGTGGCAAAATGGCTTAAGGACAATAAAGTCAAGGTATTGGAGTGGCCATCACAAAGCCCTGACCTCATTTGTGGACAGAACTGAAAAAGTGTGTGCGAGCAAGGAGGCCTACATACCTGACTCAGTTACACCATCTCTATCAGGAGGAATGGGCCACAATTCACCAAACTTATTGTGGGAAGCTTGTGGAAGGCTACCCAAAACGTTTGACCTAAATTAAACAATTTAAAGGCAATGCTACCAAATACTAATTGAGTTTATGTAAACTTCTGACCCACTGGGAATGTGATAAAAGAAATAAAAGCTGAAATAAATAATTCTCTCTACTATTATCCTGATAGTTCACATTCTTAAAATAAAGTGGTGATCCTAACTGACCTAAGACAGGGAATTTTTACTGGGATTAAATGTCAGGAATTGTGAAAAACTGAGTTGAAAAGGATTTGGCTAAGGTGTATGTAAACTTCCGACTTCAAGTGTACCTCCATCACTCCAGTATCCCTGCACATTGTAAAGATGGTACTGGAACTGACTGACCCTGTCTATAGTTTACTTACTTCTCGTGTTCTTCTTATATCTTTTTTTTTCTCCTGTGTTTTTGTTCGACCATATGTTATTTTTAGTGCTACATTGATATTGATTACTGCATTGATGGGTTTTGAACAAGAAATGCATTTCAGTGCACGTGACATAAAAACTTGAAACTTTCCTCTCATCCCCCTGCACTCTCTTTTGCTTCACTCCCCTCCCTCGCGTTCCCCATTCTCCACTCCTCCTCTCCTTCTATCCTCTGCTCATTATTTAATTTTTGATGAGAGGGGGGACTGGGAGTACTAACCCCAGTGCACTCACAGGCCCAAGCCTGGCCTGCTTTAATATTTCATGGAGATGTGCAATAACACCAAACACACACACACAGAGACACACACACATACACAAGCACACACACAAGCACACTGCCTGTGGGCGTACTGTAGCGCTGAGAGGTGGCTGGGAGAGCAGGTGTCGTTGGCGAATGCTAATTGAACTTGTCCATGGGTCAGTAAGCCTTCCTGTTCCCCCCGAACCGTCGTGAACAGATACTTCCTGCCGGCCTGGGAGAGGGGCTGTTAGAAGGGCTCTATGGCTGTATGTCTGGGGGCATCCATTTCCCGCTCTAACAGTACCCAGCCTCTTCATAGGTATTACTGTATTAGTAATTATGGGAGAGATGGAGCCTCTGAGCCCCATGATGAGTAGAATTACATAGAGCTGTCAATCATTGACTGCTATCATCGAACAGCAGGCCAAAGAGATGGAGGATGACTCAGGGATTTTCTCAGGCAACAGTCTGATTCAAATCAACTTCCTTCACAATCACCTGGCTGAGGCAAAACAAGTCCATTACTTCCACAGTCACATGATCTGGAGGCCTGCATATCTTCTCAGCATGTTTTGATTCGTTCTATTTCAATACTACATGACCCGTTGTTGTGCCCTTCCACATGTACATCCCTACAGAGTCTACCAGTCCTATCAATCTGTATTCTCCCATTATGGATGGAGAGGCAGAATGATCCTGACACCCTCGTTATAATATAAATGAGAATGTGTGTATGATAGGCAATAACACACACGGTGTTAGGCCTCATTCAGTTTGTAGATGAGATTATGCAGGTACAGCGAGGTCATGTAAGCCAATCCCCTCGGCCCATTACAACCGCGCTCATGCATTTCTCATCATTATAGCACCCCTCCCATTATGTAAGCCCTCCTTCCCTCCTCCTGGTGTGTGGGGTCTGCCTGGTGCCTGGCCCATGTATCATTCATACGGTTATAGTGCATCTCTTTGTTTTACGCCGTCTCAATGGCATTAATGGCGCCATGTTATCTAGCTAGCAGCTACCGGGCCTTTAGAAAATATTCACACCCCTTGACCTATTCCACATTTTGTTGTGTTACAGCCTGAAATAAAAATTTTGAAAAAAAAAAAAAAAAAGTCGGTCTCTTATCTCCACACAATACCCCATAATGACAAAGTCAAAACATGTTTTCAGGAATTTATTGAAAATGATATATTCCATTTAGATAAGAATTCACTGCCCTGAGTCCATATTTTGTAGAAGCACCTTTGGCAGCGATTACAGCTGTGAGTCTTTTTTGGTAAGTCTCTAAGAGTTTTCCACACCAGGATTGTACAACATTTGCCTATTACTCTTTTCAAAAATGTTTAAAACTTTGTCAAATTGGTTGTTCATAATTTATTAACAACCATTTTCAGGTCTTGCCATTGATTTTCAAGCAGCTTTAAGTCAAAACTGTAACTCGGCCACTCAGGAACATTCACTATCTTCATGGTAAGCAACTCCAGTGTATATTTGGCCTTGTGTTTTAGGTTATTCTCCTGCTGAAAGGTGAATTCAAATCCCAGTGACTGAACCAGGTTTAGATCCATTTCTTTTTTATCCTGAAATAATCCCCAGTCCTTAACCCATAACAAACAGTTGAAGTCGGAAGTTTACATACACCTTAGCCAAATACATTTAAACTCAGTTTGTACAATTCCTGACATTTAATCCTAGTAAAAATTCCCTATCTTAGGTCAGTTAGGATCACCACTTTATTTTAAGAATGTGAAATGTCAGGATAATAGTAGAGAGAATGATTTATTTCAGCTTTTATTTCTTTCATCACATTCCCAGTGGGTCAGAAGTTTACATAAACTCAATTAGTATTTGGTAGCATTGCCTTTAAATTGTTTAACTTTGGTCAAACGTTTCGGGTAGCCTTCCACAAGCTTCCCACAATAAGTTTGGTGAATTGTGGCCCATTCCTCCTGACAGAGCTGGTGTAACTGAGTCAGGTTTGTAGGCCTCCTTGATCGCACATGCTTTTTCAGTTCTGCCCACAAATGTTCTATAGGGTTGAGGTCAGAGCTTTGTGATGGCCACTCCAATACCTTGACTTTGTTGTCCTTAAGCCATTTTGCCACAACTTTGGAAGTATGCTTGGGATCATTGTCCATTTGGAAGACTCATTTGCGACCAAGCTTTAACTTCCAGACTGATGTCTTGCGATGTATGTGGATTTATTGAAGCAACTTTTCCTGCCTCATGGTCCCATCTATTTTGTGAAGCGTACCAGTCCCTCCTGCAGTAAAGCACCCCCACAACATGATGCTGCCACCCCCGTGCTTCACGGTTGGGATGGTGTTCTTTCGGCTTGCAAGACTCCCCCTTTTTCCTCCAAACATAACAATGGTCATTATGGCCAAACAGTATTTTTGTTTCATCAGACCAGAGGACATTTCACCAAAAAGTACAATCTTTGTCCCCATGTGCAATAGCAAACCGAAGTCTGACTTTTTTATGTCTGTTTTGGAGCAGTGGCTTCTTCCTTGCTGAGCGGCCTTTCAGGTTATGTCGATATAGGACTCGTTTTATTGTGGATATAGATTATTTTGTACCTGTTTCCTCCAGCATCTTCACAAGGTCCTTTGCTGTTTTTCTGGGATTGATTTGCACTTTTCGCACCAATGTACATTCATCTCCAGGAGACAGAACGCGCTTCTCATTCTTGAGCGGTATGATGGCTGCGTGGTCCCATGGTGTTTATATTTGCATACTATTGTTTGTACAGATGAACGAGGTACCTTCAGGCATTTGGAAATTGCTCCCAAGGATGACCCAGACTTGTGGAGGTCTGCAATTATTTTTCTGAGGTCTTGGCTGATTTCTTTTGATTTTCTCATTTTCCTATTTTCCAAGCTGTTTAAAGGCACAGTCAACTTAGTGTATGTAAACTTTTGACCCACTGAAATTGTGATACAGTGAATTATAAGTGAAATAATCTGTCTGTAAACAATTGTTGGAAAAATTACTTGTGTCATGCACAAAGTAGATGTCCTAACCGACTTGCCAAAACTATAGTTTGTTAACAAGAAATGTGTGGAGTGGTTGAAAAACGAGTTCTAATGACTCCAACCTAAGTGTATATAAACTTCCGACTTCAACTGTAACTCAGCCACCACTATGCTTGAAAGTACAGAGAGTGGTACTCAGTAATACGTTGTATTGGATTTGCCCAAACATAACACTTTGTATTCAGGACAAAAAGTTAATTGTTTTTCCAAAAAGTTAATTGTCTTGTGCAAACAGGATGCATGCTTTGGAATATTTTTTATTCTGTACAGGCTTCCTTCTTTTCACTCTGTCAGTTAGGTTAGTCTTGTGGAGAAACTACACTGAACAAAAATATAAATGGAAAATAACACAATTGTTAAGATTTTATTGAGTTACAATTTATAAAGAAATCAGTCAACTGAAATAAATTCATAAAGCCCTAATCTATGGATTTTACATGACTGGGAATACAGATATGAATCTGTTGGTAACAGATACCTTAAAAAAAGGTAGGGCCGTGAATCAGAAAACCAGTCAGTATCTGGTGGGAACTGGAACACGCTGTTGTACACGTCGATCCAGAACATCCCAACTTTGCTCTACGGGTGACATGTCTGGTGAGTATGCAGGCTATGGAAGAACCGGGACATTTTCAGTGTGCAGGAATTGTGTACAGCTCCTTGCAACATGGGGCCATGCATTATGCTGCAAGATGAGATGATGGCAGCAGATGAATGGCACAACAATGGGCCTCAGGATCTCGTCACGGTATCTCTGTGCATTCAAAATGCCATCGATAAAATGCAATCGTGTTCGTTGTCTGTAGCTTATGCCTGCCCATACCATAACCCCAGCGCCACCATAGGGCACTCTGTTCTGCCATCTGCCCAGTACAGTTGAAACTGGGATTCATCCGTGAAGAGCACACTTCTCCAGCGTGCCAGTGGCCATCAAAGGTGTGCATTTGCCCACTGATGATGAACTGCAGTCAGGTCAAGACCCTGGTGAGGACGGCGAGCACGCAGATGAGCTTCCCTGAGACGGTTTCTGACAGTTTGTGCAGACATTCTTTGGTTGTGCAAACTCAGTTCCATCAGCTGTCTGGGTGGCTGGTCTCAGACGATACCGCAGGTGAAGAAACCGGATGTGGAGGTCCTGGGCTGGCATGGTTACAAGTGGTCTGTGGTTGTGAAGCCGGTTGGACGTACTGACAAAATCTAAAACTACGTTTGAGCCGGCTTATGGTAGAGAAATGAACATTCAATTCTCTGGTAACAGCTGTGGTGGACATTCTTGCAGTCAGCATGCCAATTGCACGCTCCCTCACAATTTGAGACATCCATGGCGTTTTGTTGTGTGTCTGCACATTTTAGAGTGGCTTCTTTTAGCACAAGGTGCACCTGTGTAATAATCATGCTTTTTAAATAAGGTGGATGGATTATTTGGTCAAAGGAGAAATGCTCACTAACAGGGATGTAAACAAATTTGTACTCAAAAGTTAAGGAAAATAATATTTTTGTGCGTATGGAATATTTCTAGCATCTTCTATTTCAGCTGGGAAATGGGAAAAACACTTTACATGTTGCATTTATATTTTTGTTCAGTGTACAATGTTGTTGATCCATCCTCAGTTTTCTCCTACCACAGCCATTAAACGCTGTAACTGTTTTATGTCATCATTGGTCTCATGGTGAAATCCCTGAAAAATCATGTTAACCACTATTATTTGAGCTTGCCATAACAAAGGAATTGAATACTTAATGACTCAAGACATTTCAGCTTTAAATGTTTTATACATGTGTAAAAATTTTGAAAACATAATTGCGCTTTGACATTATGGAGTATTGTGTGTGGGTCAGTGACAAAAAATCTTAATTGAATCAATTTTTAATTCAGGCTGTAAAACAACAAAATGTGGAAAAAGTCAAGGGGTGTGAACACTTTCTGAAGGCACTGCAGCTACTATACTTGAGATTTAACAAAGTGTAACGAAAATATTTCTTTTCGAGGTACAGTATAGTCTTACCTGTAGACGACACAATCATGGTAGGTGAGGAGAAGAGGATCCAGACATGGAACAAAGAAGAGAAAAAATGAATTAGTCTGATAAAAAGTTGAATAAATATCAAGCTCAGGCAATTTCCATTTCCATGCCAAACTATCTAAATATCAAAATGCTTTTTCAATGCATTCTGTCATTAAAATGTCTAATATTTAGTTTGTTTCCGGCTCTGAAATAGAAATTGAAATGACCTTTGGATAATAATAGCATGCCATTTAATGTGATACATAATGGTACAGTCGACCCAGAAGTTACAGGAGTCACATCAGCCAATGGTAACACACTATTCTGTGTCGGAAAAGAAGGAACTCAGGACTGGATTGTGTATAGAATTTATGGAGTGTGTATAGAAGGAGAACGTGTCTCCAGAAGCCCAGTCAGAGTGTGTGTAGAACATAGAACATGTAGTACTCTGAGGGGGAGGAACGTACATACGGCTTTAATTAGGGTCAGGCAGACCTGACTATTTGTTTTCATTTGGCTGATTTACCCCCTTTCATTTGGCAGCTGGCTAACATGCATGCCCCAGACCCCCACGGCAGACCCTGAGCCCCTACCCTGAGGTGAGGGGATACGGCTGGCTCTGGGAAGGGGAGATGGGTGGGAGGCGAGGAAGGGAATTATGGGGGGTGGGTGGCTCTCCTGCTAGGGTGCATGACCCTGGGCAGTGTGGCGATGGAGGAAGCAAAGCCAGTCAGATGCTTCAGAGCAGGACACAGAGATTACGCCTGCTTTTAACAGGGGGCCACCTGTCATGTGTACATATATACTCTGTGTACATATACTGAGGGGGTTTATTCAGTGCAATATTGCATGTGACCCCTATGTCTTTCCTCATGGGTAAACACATTTCCTTTGGTCCTAAGCCTTGGGGGGAAAGGTGATATCCCATCAGTGTGTTAGAGGGGGGCGAGATGTACCCCAAAGACATTATATTAGATATTAGGACCACGCCCCAGATTACATGAGGCTTTAAATCGATTCCCCAAGGAAAATCTTTCTATGACTTTACTGGAACCAAGCCTTGAGCTTCTCTCTAACATACTGATGGTCCAGTGGGGCGATTCCATGCCAACATGGATGGAAAATATTTTTGGTATCTCAGATTGTGAGAAATGTCTGAACACAAAAACTTATTGGGAGGAAGGATGTTCAACATGCTTTTTACATTTGTATCACAAACCATTTTTTAGAAAATCATGATGAAAGTGGCCATCTTAGACCTATATATGCCTCCAGTAAGTAAGACCCCATGATCTGTGAACCGTACATGATACAGACAACATCTGGGTGTCATTATACTCCCTATAGTGTTCTCTTAAATATGGAGTATGTCTAGATTCTGAAATAGTATTATTAATATTTCAAAAGTACCCTTTTGATTTTGCTTATTTTTTACATAGTTTGAAACAATATACTCTTCAAACACATCACACTTCCAGAGTGGCTTTCTGCTACTTGAATTCTTATGTAAATGTGATATTTCAGTTGATTTTATTTCATAAATCAACCTAAAATTCTAAAAAACAGTTTCTGCTTTGTCATTATGGGGTATTGTGTGTCGATTGATGAGGGAAAAAAGCAATTTAATGAATTTTAGAATAAGGATGTAACCTACCAAAACGTGTAAAAAGTCAAGGGATCTGAATACTTTCCCGAAGGCACTGTATGTGGCGGCAGAGGGAATCAAACACTGCACACCATACATCAGTTTGTGGAAAGAACAGCTATGCTACACACAGTAGACAACAAACCATGAAGTCCAATAAGGAAATTATCCAAGATATATGATCTACAATTCTGTCATCATTCAGCCTGGGCTGGTCTAGGCCCGTCAATAAGGGGTTAAACAACACCGTTAACATTTAAAGAGACGGTAAGTGGCTCCATTAGCCTGGCTGACTACTGCTGCTGCGGGGTAGGAGGTAAGGGAGGTGAGTAGGGGACAGGGTGGGGAGGTGGGTAGGGGGACGGGGTGGGGAGGTGAGTAGGGGGACAGGGTTGGGAGGTGGGTAGGGGGACGGGGTGGGGTGGGGAGGTAGGTAGGGGTACAGGATGTGGAGGTGAGTCGGGGGGACATTGTGGGTAGGGGGGACAGGGTGGGGAGGTGGGTAGGGGGACTGGGGTGGTGAGGTGGGTAGGGGGACGGGGTGGGGAGGTGGGTAGGGGGGACAGGGTGGGGAGGTGGGTAGGGGTACGGGGTGATGAGATGGGTAGGGGGACGGGGTGGGGAGCTGGGGAGGGGGACAGGGTTTGGAGGTGAGTAGGGGGGACAGGGTGGGGAGGTGGGTAGGAGAACGGGGTGGTGAGATGGGTAGGGGGGCGGGGTGGGGAGGTGGGGATGGGGTGGGGAGGTGGGTAGGGGAACGGGGTGGGAGGTGGGTAGGGGGACGGGGTGGGGAGGTGGGTAGGGGGGACAGGGTGGGGAGGTGGGTAGGGGGACGGGGTGTGGAGGTGAGTAGGGGGGACAGGGTGGGGAGGTGGGTAGGGGGGCGGGGTGGGGAGGTGGGGAGGGGGACGGGGTGGGGAGGTGGGTGGGTAGGGGGACGGGGTGGGGAGGTGGGTAGGGGGACGGGGTGGGGAGGTGGGTAGGGGGACGGGGTGAGGAGGTGCCCCTGAGACATCCGGTCATGGTGGAGGCAGGAGCAGGGTTAGCTAAGATAAAAACTCCATCATCTGCAGCACACATATTAAAATCAAAGCTCCTGCACAGTTCTGCCATCCATCCCAGCAGACTTCCTAGTCACAGGAAGCGCCTCAGGGGTTGGCATTTATTTGTCATGAATCTTGTCATGGATGCAGCTCTGCAGGGTGGTCACTAGCTGGAAACCGCTCAGTTCTGCCTCCAGGACAAGACTCATCCAAATAAATGTCAACCTGCCCCTCACAGGAAATGAGAGAGAGAGAGAGACTTTCATTCATGTGGTCTATACTTTTACCTTCAAAGAAACAAAACAGCACCAAACCCATTTGAATCTTACAGAGAACTGAGCATCAGTAGAGTCTTCTCTATTCGTTGTCTTTTGGTAGCTCCTCAGTAACTTGACCAGCACATCCAATCACTAACCAGCATAATCCCCTGTTCTCCTAATTGGGAAATGAGGATGATGCCAGGGGAATACTAACGAGTGCGTACCTGTTTATTAGTTAGGACTGTTCATCAGTAGTTGAGAGATGGTCAATGCCTTCCTGTGTGGGCAGTGATTGGTTGCCTGTGACGGTGGTTGTGGTTGGTTAGGATCGGCCTCTGTGTGTGAGGGTTGATAATACAGGTCATGTGGGCCAGGCTGAGGTTGCCATGTTCACACTCACTCAGGCCTGCAGCAGCTACCCCTCTCTGGGCCTCCGGGCCCTGCTCCTCCCTGCCTGGCCCTGCTCCTTCAGTTAGCACCTTCTAACACACAGGCCTTGGGCTGAGCACCTACTGCAGAACACACTGACCCACCAGGACCCTCCGAATCCAATACACACCTACTCTGTCACACACACCTGCTCAGAGTCTCTGCTTACGGTCGGCTATATCATTACCTCATGTGACTCGGAGCCAAGCCAAAGGCCAAGCCAAAGGTTTAAAGACGAAAGTAAAAGCACCATATGCTACTCTACTGAACCATCACAAACTAAACACTCTCTAGTCTCTACAACACACACAGAATCACACACACACAGAATCACACACACACACACCTATAAGCATGGATCCCCTAGAAAGACCAGCTAAGTAAATAGATAGGACTAGGTTGACCCACTACACATGTCACCTGGTGGGACTTCCTTTGAACTGACACACACTGACAGCACTGAGCTCCTATGGGACCTTGTTGTATAACACACTCACTCATACACTCACTCACTCACACACTCACACACACACACACTGACTGCTGAAAAACAAGGAACACATGCCAAGCTGAATGTAACTGTTCTGACTTCTGCTTTCTCCCTGATAACACACACACTCAATCACACACATGCACGTGTGCTGAGGAGGAGAGATATGAAATACGTATTTCATGTGTCCCAGCCTGCTGCTGTCTGTCCTTTATGGGCCGGCCCAGTAAATCTATGATGGTGAAGATGGGTTCCAGCCAGAGCTAAACATTTAATTCATTAATCTACAGCTTTCATTTCAATTTGAGCTTACACAACACAGCTCAGCAGTTTGCCTGGTAATAAGGGAAGATCTGAACCCAGCGCTTTAATAAATGTGTTAATTCGGAGCTCACGAGGTAGAAACAAGGCCATCATCTGAGATACATTTCCCCTGCCTCCATCAGGTCCACAGGGGAGGAAATTAAGACCATACATCACATCACACAGCAGCCATCCCTGTGTCTGTGACTCAAATATGGCTGTGTCTGTGTGTGTGTGTGTGTGTGTGTGTGTGTGTGTGTGTGGTGTGTGTGTGTGTGTGTGTGTGTGTGTGTGTGTGTGTGTGTGTGTGTGTGTGTGTGTGTGTGTGTGTGTGTGTGTGTGTGTGACGTGCACGTGCGTACGTGTGTGGACCTCTTGAGCAGCCAGGAGCTTTCTTATTACTGAATGAGGCTCTGTTGAAGTGCTAGCTGCTTCTACTGAACCTAAACATTTCTATTACTCCACCAGCACGGCACAGGCACAAAATTCTCAAGGTGAGGCTTTCGCTTTTCTTTGAGGGAAAACATCTTTACAAGATAATAGCCCTTTGTATAATTACTATGTTTTTCATCAAACACACACACACACACACACACACACACACACACACACACACACACACACACACACACACACACACACACACACACACACACACACCATTGAAGAAACTGGGGTCTGTCACGAGACCTAGGGTCTCCCTATTTCAAAAACACACAACCCTTGTGCCAGGCAGTCTGTCACAGCTCTATTATTAAACCGCAAAACACACACACACACGCTCACCAAGAAATGGAGAGAAGGAGAGAAAGAGAGGAAGTGGAAGTTCCTCTCAAATATGATTTCCTTTCCACACTGCTCGGAGTGTTTGTTTTTGATGAAAGTGGAGAGTGTGTGGAGGAGAAATGTACTGAGAAGTCTGGATCATTAGTGGGGTTTACCACCATGTGCATGACAAGTTCATAATGAAGACATCTTCTACACAACATCACACACCACAAATCTAAATCACTGCCTATGTGTACTGCCACTGAGACTTACTAACAGCCTGCACATAGACACTGGTGGAAAACTCCAGTCGAGTGTTTGGAGAAATAACTGAATGATTGATACACACAAGGGACTATATCAGCTGAGTAAGTTACCCTGCTAGAAATAAGAAGCTGTCATAAACTTGGCATGCATTTTTTTTCCTGAACTGCACTGTATATACAAAAGTATGTGGACACCCCTTCAAATTAGTGGATTCGGCTATTTCAGCCACACCCGTTGCTGACAGGTGTATAAAATCGAGCACACAGCCATGCAATCTCCATAGACAAACACTGGCAGTAGAATGGCCTCACTGAAGAGCTCAGTAATGTTCCACGTGGCACCGTCATAGGATGCTACCTTTCCAACAAGTCAGTTCATCAAATTTATGCCCTGCTAGAGCTGCCCTGGTCAACTGTAAGTGCTGTTATTGTGAAGTGGAAACGTCTAAGAGCGACAACGGCTCAGCCGCAAAGTGGTAGGCCACACAAGCTCACAGAACAGGGCTGCTGAGTGCTGAAGCGAGTAGAACATAAAAATCATACGTCCTCGGTTGCAACACTCACTACCGAGTTCCAAACTGCCTCTGGAAGCAATGTCAGCACAAGAACTGTTCATCTGGAGCTTCATGAAATGGGTTTCCATGGCCGAGCAGCCGCACACAAGCCTAAGATCACCATGTGCAATGCCAGGTGTCAGCTGGAGTGATGTACCATCCGGCAGTCCGACGGACAAATCTGGGTTTGACGGATGCCAGGAGAACGCTACGTGCCCCAATGCATAGTGCCAACTATAACGTTTGGTGGAGAAGGAATAATGGTCTGGGGCTGTTTTTCATGGTTCGGGCTATGCCCATTAGTTCCAGTGAAGGGAAATATGACATTCTAGACAATTCTGTGCTTCCAACTTTGTGGCAACAGTTTGTGGAAGGCCCTTTCCTGTTTTAGCATGACAATGCCCCCATGCACAAAGTGAGGTCCATACAGAAATGGTTTGTTGAGATTGGTGTGGAAGAACTTGACTTGCCTGCACACACCCCTGACCTCAACTTCATCGAACACCTTTGGGATGAGTTGGAACGCCGACTGCGAGCCAGGCCTAATCTCCCAACATCAGTGCCCAACCTCACTAATGCTCTTGTGGCTGACTGGAAGCAAGTCCCTGCAGCAATGTTCCAACATCTAGTGGAAAGCCTTTCCAGAAGAGTGGAGGTTGTTATAGCTGCAAAGTGGGGACCAACTCCGTACTAATGCTCATGATTTTGGAATGAGATGTTTGACGAGCAGGTGTCCACATACTTTTGGTCATGTAGTGTATGTTCCACTATACTCTTTTAGCCTTCCCTGGCCCTTTCCCACCCCTCCGTCTCTATAGTCATGGCTAATGCTCTCTGGGAATGGGATTGTATGTACTGGAGGTTAGAGGTCAAGTTTGTCAAAGTCTGGGATTGCTCAGAAAGCTCCTCGACTCTGACAGGCCTACATCACACACACAGCCTCTAATCTTCCCCCAGGCATCCAGTTAGTACCCCTCTTACACACACACACACACACACACACACACACACACACACACACACACACACACACACACACACACACACACACACACACACACACACACACACACACACACACACACACACACACACACACACACACACACACACACACACACACACACACACACACACACACACACATAGGACTCAGGTTCCAGACCATCAGTAACTCTCCACTCTACCACCCCTCCTCCCTGTTTCCTGGTAATGTCTTTTTAAAAGGGGGCACTGAAAGCTTTTCTCCTTCCTCCTTTCAGAGTTTGTTTAAACTAGCTAATTAGTGTGGGTCCTCAGTCAGGTCTCCTGCTTGGCCAGTCAGGCCACTCTCTCTGTGGTGACAAAGGTCCAGTAATACCTGTCTGACTGACTGACTGACTGACTGACTGACTGACTGACTGACTGACTGACTGACTGACTGACTGACTGACTGACTGACTGACTGACTGACTGACGGAGTAGTGAGGAAAGAGAGGCACACTTGGACACCGTAGCTCAGTAGAGAACAGCTGAGCTGTGGAGGAGCAGAGGACATTCAGGGTGACACAAAACACAGGAACTACAAAGTGGTAAAATATAAACATCTCACTAACAGTCCAAACAGTCTATAACATGTCTAAAACAATGACTGTGTTGAGAGTTAAATGTGCAACCGTCTCCATGAACTTCTTCTTTCAAGTCAAAGTAAACTCCTTGTTGAGTCTGATTACAGTGCAACCCTGAGGTGACCTGTGTATTCTACTTCCGGCCTCCCTGAGGCAACACTACAGCAGCCGTACCTGTTTTGACATCATCATTGTAAAACTGTAGATTACAGCCTCCCTCATGTATGAGTACTCCTAATCAGTATGCATCAACGACTACCCCCCAATCAATAAATCACCAATGGCAACGCTTTCTCCTCCTGGAGAGCAGTCCTTATTGATCATAAAGGAAGTAAAAATTGATCTGCAACCAGCCAATCCATCTAAAGCATCTTATTACTCACCTCAGGAAACACTCTTATCAGCTCTAATTTATAGCTACCTATGTCATTTCTCAAGTCTTCTGAAGTGAAATACTATAGCTCATCAACACTTCTACATTACTAGTGTCCGCTCATCAACACTTCTACATTACTAGTGTCCGCTCATCAACACTTCTACATTACTAGTGTCCGCTCATCAACACTTCTACATTACTAGTGTCCGCTCATCAACACTTCTACATTACTAGTGTCCGCTCATCAACACTTCTACATTACTAGTGTCCGCTCATCAACACTTCTACATTACTAGTGTCCGCTCATCAACACTTCTACATTACTAGTGTCCGCTCATCATCACTTCTACATTACTAGTGTCCGCTCATCAACATTTCTACATTACTAGTGTCCGCTCATCAACACTTCTACATTACTAGTGTACGCTCATCAACACTTCTACTTCTACATTACTAGTGAACGCTCATCAACACTTCTACATTACTAGTGTCCGCTCATCAACACTTCTACTTCTACATTACTAGTGAACGCTCATCAACACTTCTACTTCTACATTACTAGTGTACGCTCATCATCACTTCTACATTACTAGTGTCCGCTCATCAACATTTCTACATTACTAGTGTCCGCTCATCAACACTTCTACATTACTAGTGTACGCTCATCAACACTTCTACATTACTGGTGTCCGCTCATCAACACTTCTACATTACTAGTGTCTGCTCATCAACACTTCTACATTACTAGTGAACGCTCATCAACACTTCTACATTACTAGTGAACGCTCATCAACACTTCTACATTACTAGTGAACGCTCATCAACACTTCTACTTCTACATTACTGGTGTCCGCTCATCAACACTTCTACATTACTGGTGTACGCTCATCAACACTTCTACATTACTAGTGAATGCTCATCAACATTTCTACTTCTACATTACTAGTGAACGCTCATCAACACTTCTATTTCTACATTACTAGTGTACGCTCATCAACACTTCTACATTACTAGTGTCCACTCATCAACACTTCTACATTACTAGTGTCCACTCATCAACATTTCTACTTCTATATTACTAGTGAATGCCCATCAATACTTCTACTTCTACATTACTAGTGTCTGCTCATCAACACTTCTACATTACTAGTGTCCGCTCATCAACACTTCTACATTACTGGTGTCCGCTCATCAACACTTCTACATTACTAGTGTCCGCTCATCAACATTTCTACTTCTACATTACTAGTGTCCGCTCATCAACACTTCTACGGTATCCAGCTCTTCCTCAGTACTCCCAGTACAATGCCAACCCATCATATAATACCAGGCTTAAACAAATAGAAAGAGTGAGAGTGAGAGTGAGAGAGAGAGAGAGGGAGTGAGAGAGAGAGAGAGAGAGAGAGCGGGAGAGAGAGTGAGAGAGTGAGAGAGAGAGTGAGAGAGAGAGAGAGAGAGAGAGAGGGAGAGAGGGAGAGATAAAAAACTCAGGAGTGTGAGAAGGATTGCATGCGTGGTGAACCTATCCATCCCCTTCACCCCTACTGTCCCTGTCATTCACAGCCCAGGCCTGCTCTCATCCTCAACCCTCCTAATGAGTTATTTACATGTGCAGCGCCGGGCTCTATCCCTCTATCTGGTAGCAGACACACTAACACCATCAATGCTGACATTGGGAGACTTGGAAATCCAAAAATGCCTCATGTTTTGATTTCAGCTATCTGCTCTAGCCAGCTCTATTCCCTATTGGAGAAGCTAGACTCTGAAGGGAACCAAACTCAATATTGCTTGAAGTGCCCCTCTTCTCCTTTTTTCTCTCTTCTCTCTATTTGTCTTCCCCTCTTTTCCCCGCTTATATGTCTGGGGTTTGATCACACTTCTTTAATGACCGAGATTAATGTTAAGTAGAATTATGTTAATGGGGGCACTAGACTCATTCCACTTTATTAAATAAAGCTGTTAGAAAATGAATATGATTATGGATTTTACTATTGTTAATGAAGCGTAGCAGAAAACAGTGTCGAGTATTTTGCTAATTATTGTTTTGATATGATTATTAGGATCTGTTCCGCTGGGCTCGGTACTGTTCTGAGCACCCAGCCACAAGGTTTCTCTGTCACTCATACTGTGTGTGTGTGTGTGTGTGTGTGTGTGTGTGTGTGTGTGTGTGTGTGTGTGTGTGTGTGTGTGTGTGTGTGTGTGTGTGTGTGTGACACTACACACGTGGGACAGAGCCCAAACTCATAACGGCTGTCTCCCAGCTGTGGACTTCCTCCTTTGGGCCAATCTCTACATCCTACCCTCCTGCTAGGCACCTCTCCTGCCATCCCTACATCCTGAGGACCAACCTCCCTGAGAAGCAGACACCAGGGCACTTAACCCCAGTAGCCCTCCCCAGAAAACAAGGTCACTTCAGCTCAGCTCACATTTAGCCTGGCAAATAAATGATTCATGAAATAAGAGGGGGAATAAACATGACGTTTGGACCTGCTGCTGCCAGTGGCTGTGTGAGCTCTTTGTGTTCTACTAATCCAAGATGTCTGAGGTTGGGCTCTGCAGAGCGGCTGAAGGTTTATCGTTTTAGGCTTCAGCGTTGAAAGGGAGAAGGCCACATGCAGAGATACCCCCCTGTCCTTGTCAGTTTGGTTTCTCTCACTGAGAGAACTGGGATTATCCACCAATTAATTTGGCTAGTACGCTGGAATGTTTTCCCCCAACAACAAAGTAACAGATAACATCAAATGGTGGCGTATCTGAAGACATGTCTGATTCTATGTTCTCTGGATCATAAACATGTTTTCTGGAAAAATGTACAAATTCAGTGCAAAAAGTACAGAAAGCTGTAGATAACAAACCAATTTCTTTATCTCTCTTTCATCCTCAGAAAATTTGGTACTCCTGCTGTGGAAAGGTGAGCAGTACATTTTTCAGCCAATTGATTGGTTTAAGAGTCTGATGATCCACTATGTACAGTAGGATTTTAAGGGGTGCAACCTCTTCTACAACACCCCAACACACACACACACACACACACACACAAAAAGCAACAACAAAAAAACATTATGAATCAATAAACAGTGTAAACAGATTACGGAATACCATCCATTTCTTTAAAACAATCTGAATTATCTTTGCTTTCCCTGACCTGAGAGAAAGACGGGAGAAAGGAGGGGTGAGAGGAAGGACACTCAGACCATCTAAGAGAAGGAGAGGAAGGACACACTCAGACGTCTTAGACAAGGAGAAGAAACACAACCTCAGACCGTCTGGGAGAAGGAGCGAGGAAGGACACACACACACCGTCTGAAAGAAGGAGCGGGGAAGGACACACACACACCGTCTGAAAGAAGGAGCGAGGAAGGACACACACACACCGTCTGAAAGAAGGAGCGGGGAAGGACACACACACACCGTCTGAAAGAAGGAGCGGGGAAGGACACACACACACCGTCTGAAAGAAGGAGCGAGGAAGGACACACACACCGTCTTAAAGAAGGAGCGAGGAAGGACACACACACACCGTCTGAAAGAAGGAGCGAGGAAGGACACACACACACCGTCTGAAAGAAGGAGCGGGGAAGGACACACACACACCGTCTGAAAGAAGGGGCGAGGAAGGACACACACACACCGTCTGAAAGAAGGAGCGGGGAAGGACACACACACACCGTCTGAAAGAAGGGGCAAGGAAGGACACAAACCGTCAGAGCACATCAAATATTAAGAGCCAATATTAGCCCTTCCTTTGTCACCTCCATCACCACTGCACATAATGGTTGGGATGTGTGAGGTGTTAAGAGGGTAGGGCGTAGCCTAGCAGGGTGAGGTGTTAGGAGGGTAGGGTAGGGAGTAGCCTAGCAGGATGTGGTGTTAAGAGGGTAGGGGGTAGCCTAGCAGGGTGAGGTGTTAAGAGGGTAGGGGGTAGCCTAGCAGGGTGTGGTGTTAGGAGGGTAGGGTTGGGTGTAACCTAGCAGGGTGTGGTGTTAAGAGGGTAGGGAGTAGCCTAGCAGGATGTGGTGTTAAGAGGGTAGGGGGTAGCCTAGCAGGGTGTGGTGTTAAGAGGGTAGGGAGTAGCCTAGCAGGGTGTGGTGTTAAGCGGGTAGGGAGTAGCCTAGCAGGGTGTGGTGTTAAGAGGGTAGAGAGTAGCCTAGCAGGGTGAGGTGTTAAGAGGGTAGGGAGTAGCCTAGCAGGGTGAGGTGTTAAGAGGGTAGGGAGTAGCCTAGCAGGGTGAGGTGTTAAGAGGGTAGGGAGTAGCCTAGCAGGGTGTGGTGTTAATAGGGTAGGGAGTAGCCTTAGCAGGGTGTTGTGTTAATATGGTAGGGAGTAGCCTAGCAGGGTGTGGTGTTAATAGGGTAGGGTGTAGCCTAGCAGGATGTGGTGTTAAGAGGGTAGGGGGTAGCCTAGCAGGGTGTGGTGTTAAGAGGGTAGGGAGTAGCCTAGCAGGGTGTGGTGTTAAGCGGGTAGGGAGTAGCCTAGCAGGGTGTGGTGTTAAGAGGGTAGAGAGTAGCCTAGCAGGGTGAGGTGTTAAGAGGGTAGGGAGTAGCCTAGCAGGGTGAGGTGTTAAGAGGGTAGGGAGTAGCCTAGCAGGGTGAGGTGTTAAGAGGGTAGGGAGTAGCCTAGCAGGGTGTGGTGTTAATAGGGTAGGGAGTAGCCTTAGCAGGGTGTTGTGTTAATATGGTAGGGAGTAGCCTAGCAGGGTGTGGTGTTAATAGGGTAGGGAGTAGCCTAGCAGGGTGAGGTGTTAAGAGGGTAACACCCTTCCCAGAGTCCTCTGCATTCTCTGTACCGACCGACTTGCGGTGGTGTTAGCTCCCAACAGGAGAAAATCCCGAATTTGACATCGATTAAAAGTTCAATTCTGTTCCAGTTCACCTAAGGTGGAAAATGTGCTGTATTCTACTCAGACATTGTCAA
>NC_138291.1:143487500-143512500 GCF_965601325.2 Salmo salar | reverse complement strand
TGGGGGGAGACGTACATGAACACACACATACACACACACATACACACAAGCACATGCACACACATGTGCACACACACACAGATAGGCGTGCACACGCACTCACCCACACACTCTGCTGGTATTAATGCAATGCATTCACTGCACTGACTCCACATTGCCTTCCACATGGCTAACAGACTTGCACACACACATACAAATTCACATTCTCTTCCTCACAGACAGAAACACACACACACAAACACATTCACACATCTATTCCCTGTGATTGAGTGCTCAGTGAAGTGAGAAGTGAGGGATACAGACAGAACCTCTACAGATGCACAGATATACACTCCCATGGACAGATGACAGACAGATAAGGCATACACACACACACACACACACACACACACACACACACACACACACACACACACACACACACACACACACACACACACACACACACACACACACACACACACACACACACACACACACACACACACACACACTGTGCCCCCTGTGATTGAATGCTCAGTGGAGTGTAAGGTGCAAGCTGCACTCTGTTGTTGGGCAGGGTCAAGGGGCTGGGTGCTCCATGCACTCCATCTCTCCGAGGTTACCTGCCCAATTACAAGCACTGTCAGTACGCACCACTGGAAAAGCCAACCACACACTGTGATAGGCTGGCCACACAGAGGGGGTGGATCTCTGAGGGGGAGGGGCTCTAAAGGGGGAATGATAGGAACCCCCCCCCATACCATAAATACACACAACATTAATCTAACACACAAAACGAACTGCAACACCTCTAGAGTAGACATGCCATTGTGCTACCTATGATATGTCAGTGACAGTGACAGTGACGATTCTGTATCACTTTGTTAGGATGATGTTTTGCCTGTGCCTTCAGAAAGCATTCCCACCCCTTGACTTTTTCCAAATGTTGTTGTGTTATGGCCTGACTGAAACATTTATTACATTTAGATTGTGTCACTGATCTACACACAACACCCCATAATGTCAAAGTGGATTTATGTTTAAAGACATTTTTACAAATTAATAAAAAATGTAAAGCTGAAATGTCTAAGAGTCAATAAGTATTGAACCCCTTTGTTATGGCAAGCCTTAATAAGTTCAGCAGTAATCAATAGCTTAACTGTCACGCCCTGCTCATCGAGAGCCCTTGGTTCTCTATGGTGTTGTAGGTCAGGGCGTGACTAGGGGGTGTTCTAGTCGATTCATTTCTATGTTTGGGATTGAGTATGGTTCCCAATTAGAGGCAGCTGATTATCGTTGTCTCTGATTGGGGATCATACTTAAGGTGTCCCTGTTCCCACCTGTGTTTGTGGGATATTGTTTTGTGTGAGTGCATTCAGCGCCACTTAGTTCACGTTCGTTGAATGTTTATGGTTTTTGGTTTAAGTTTTCACTGCAATTAAAGATGTGGAACTCAACACACGCTGCGCCTTGGTCCGTTCATTATCACGACCGTGACATTAACAAGTCAGATAATACATTGCATGTTTAACATGATTTTTGTTATGACTACCCCATCTCTAATTTTGTGTTGATTGTTGACAAAAAATGACAATTGAATCCATTGTAATCCCACTTTCGAACACAATGTGGAAAAAGTCAAGGGGTGTGAATACTTTTTGAAGGTACTGCATATTATAATTATGTCCAACTGTCAGACCAGGGACTCAAAAGGCCTTGGAATAAAACGTTTTTTTCTCTCTAAAATAATAACTCAACAACCCTAAACTCATCAACTCACCCGAGTCTCCTGGACCAACTCAGCATGCCAGCAAAACTGGACACTTGGACTGTCCTTGGCAGACCTAATGAACGTTTACAAATGGAAGTTTTCACGTTTTCAGAAGCATTCTGACACTTCAGACACCAAATGTACCTGCCTCGTTAAAACTAAAATCGAGGGAAATAAATATAAATAATAAACAGCTATTCAATTATTCCCGAATAAATTGAGTTAGACGGCCTCCCTGAGGCGTTGTCTGAGGAACATCTGAGCGCAGCCCTGGGTAGGCTGTCAGTGTTGCAGTGTTTGCTTAACTCCTACTGTGTGTGTGCTTGTCATTGAATGTTCTATTTGGGACTTTTTGGAAATAACCCCCAGAATTGTTCCCTTTTCCATTCCGCATAAGGCTTACACAACCCCCCTTGGTAATACCAGAGAGAAATAAACTTTGTGTTGTCAGAAGTGGGTAAGCTGGGGTTTTTCCTTCTATCTTCAGAGTCCGTTTGAGTTTAGAGAAGGGGGGGGAGTTGTCATTGCTACTAGGACTTGGCTCATCCTGCCTCAGTGTATTTCAGCTGCTGCCAACTGCCCAGTGTGATGGTTCCTCTGTGTGTTCCTCTCTGTGTCTCACCAGAACTGTGGTTTGTCTGTTAAGATGTGATTGATGCTACCCAGATGCTGTGCTGAGAGTGTTCTGAAGTTGTTTTGCATAAGACTGCGCCGTTGAGGCGGAGCGCTAGGGTTGGATGGCTAACCGATTCATTATTGAACTAGTAAAACCAAGTGTCTTTACTTGTTTTGTTGTTGGTTGGTACAAAGTGTGGCTGTCTCCAAAGTTCCATGGGCAAAGTCATCAATTAAAAGCTTATTTGAACTATTTTACAGCCCCTGTCCTTGTTGAACTAATTGCGTTTCAATGAAATTGCAGGTGCAACTTCATTGATTTTAAAACATACCGTGTCTTGCCTGGACTGTGATGAAAGCAAACATAATTTAAGATAATTGAATGAAAAACAACCTTGAATATCTTTGAACCAGACCTTTGAGTTAGTTAGCACAACACATATCTCTGTCTATGTTTCACTCATCGCTGTACTGCAAACATTTTATTTGATAGCATAAGAGCAGTGTAGATAGGATACAAAGCTTTGGTGAAATGAGAAGGAAAGACAGGCCTGTCATTTAAATTTAATAGACAGGATCACTTCAAGGTTGAAGTGAAGGATGGAAAGCTAACGGGAGGTGTGTGAGAGAACATGTGTGTGTGTGTGTGTGTGTGTGTGCGTGTGTGTGCGTGTGTGCCCTAGTGCTCTGCTTTCATCACAGCAGGTGCGTCTATTTACTTGTAATGAATGACTACATGGGTAATTTTCACCTGTGTAAACGTGGCTCGAACCTCTTTCGTCTTCACCCCTCAACCACACACACGGTCTGTCCCCCTCAGTTGCATGAGACGCTATCTCACCATACCCGACGGTCTCAACACGACATCACAACAACTCACACTGTAAGTGCTTTGTGTCACAATCCCCAGAGAACTGTACGTCAGGTAAGTAGCTATCCAAACGGAAAACTCCACCAAAGAGAAGACTAGAAGACTAGCATACAAAATATGGTGAGAAACAGGCTAGTAAAGCTAGTGAAATAACCCTGTCTGTTCAGTCAGTTCATTGTTCTGCTAGCTGGGTCAGACTGCTGAGTCCGGTTCAGAGGATGTCAGTGACTCATTCATTCAGCCCCCAGGGTCTCCTCTCTCCTCCTCTCATACTGTATATCTTCCCCTTTCCCTCTGACTGTGTCTCTCTTTCTGTCTTTCTTTCTTTCTTTCTTTCATTCTTTCTTTCTAATGGTCCTGCTTGCTCCCTCTGTTGCTCTATCCTACAACAGCTGTGAGGCAGGGTTTGGGTTGAATGAGAACACACACACACACACACACACACACACACACACACACACACACACACACACACACACACACACACACACACACACACACACACACACACACACACACACACACACACACACACACACACACACACACACACACACACACACACAGGGATCTGCTACTGTTAGGCTTGAATGCGGCTGAGATGAGGGAGACACAGGGCTGTATTTTCCCATGCCAACAGTTGGCTGCTGGATAAGTCCATGACTGAGGAGAGAGACCTCTGCCGCCCCTTGTGTCCCTCGTCTGGCCCCTGGCCCAATGTCCCTGTCCACTCTCCTGCTGTGGCACTGAATGGACTGCCTGTGTGTGTGTGTGTGTGTGTGTGTGTGTGTGTGTGTGTGTGTGTGTGTGTGGTGTGTGTGTGTGTGTGTGTGTGTGTGTGTGTGTGTGTGTGTGTGTGTGTGTGTGTCATAATAGCCAATCACAGGAGGGGTTCTGCCATTCAGCCACCAGTCCCAACAACCGGCCCCTGGCCCCAGGCTCTAGGCAAATCATCTGTCTTCAAACTGGGAGCTCCCCAGTCTCTCCCTGGGGAGGCTTGCTCCATTTCTCTCCTTCCTCCTATATTTATTCCAGTTTTATGAATGTGTCTCTGTCTCTCTTTTTCTCTCTGTTCTCTCCATGTCTTACTATCTCCTTCTCTTGTTTCTTTTCCACTCCCTCCCTTCCTCCGTCACTCCATACCCTCTATGTCCTTCCAGTCCCTGAGTTTGTAAAGAGCCTCCCCTGCAGAGGGAGTTGAAAGCATTCTGTCATCAGGGCCTTTTGAATAACTATCCCAATAAAGTCAACAACAGTGCCCCCACTACGTCCCCCCCCCAGCCCACCTCTTTTCCTCCATCCTCTCCATGCCGGCCCAGCGGCCCCCTCCCTTAGTGGTGATGAATGGGGCCATCAGGCAGGCCAGCTGCCCCGGAGGTGAGCAGGCTGCCCCCGCCGGGCGAAACGGAGGAAGAGGAGAGGGGGAGGAGGGGAGATGAGGGAGGATGGGAGGCCAGGGTTGGGCCAGCATGCCAAAGCGCACACTGGGCTGAAATTGGAAGGAAGAGGTCTAGTGGAAACAGAGGAGAGGGAGGGATGGGGAGAGGGCTGGCCGAACAGAGGGGTACAGGATACATACACAAACAGGTGCCAGTCCCAGCGCCAACAACTCAGCGGGCAATATGGATACACACACAACATGTTTGTGCCCACTGTCCACAGCTTCAGGCTTGTGACTTTCCATACAGAGCTACCTCTCGTGACCCTCTCTCTTCTGAGCTTAGTGTCTACTGTTATTTTGCTTGATGCTTTGAAGTGAAATGTCATCATTCATCCCATCCCCCACCATAGATGATCATGCATGCATATTCATTTCCTGTTAAGGTCAAATGGAATTAGATGTAAGAGACATGAGAGAAGTGTGTTTCAAATGTTCAGCATGAAACTATCTATAGCATGCCTCAGGGTCCAGTCTTAATCTGCTAAGAGGTATGATCCTCACAGAACACACACACATATATGGAAAGAGTAAGACAGAGGTCATGTTACTATATATATATATAGTAACATGACCTCTGTCTTACTCTTTCCATAAAGACTATCTAATCTCTATGGTACACATACACTGAGTATACTAAATATTAGTAATGCCGTCCTAATACTGAGTTGCACCCCCTTTTGCCCTCAAGACAGCCTCAATTCGTCGGGGCATGGACTCTACAAGGTGTTGAAAGCATTCCACAGGGATGCTGGCCCATGTTGACTCCAACGCTTCCCACAGATGTGTCAAGTTGGCTGGATGTCCTTTGGATGGTGGACCATTCTTGATACACATGGGAAAACCCAGTGGTGCGCCTGGCACCTAGTACCATACCCCGTTTAAAGGCACTTACATGTTTTGGTCTTGCCCATTTACCCTCTGAATGGATCACATAGACAATCCACGTCTCAATTGTTTCAAGGCTTAACCTGTCTCCTCCCCTTCATATACACTGATTGAAGTGGATTTAAGTGACATCAATAAAGAATCATAACTTTTACCTGGATTCACCTAGTCAGTCTATGTCATGGAAAGAGCAGGTGTTCTTAATGTTTTGTACACTCAGTGTATACTCATAAACACTGCATGGAAATTCTTGTATAGCTACTGCCAGCACCTAGATGTCCAAGGTAGAGAGAAAGAGAAAGAGAGAGAGAGAGAGAGAGAGAGAGAGAGAGAGAGAGAGAGAGAGAGAGAGAGAGAGAGAGAGAGAGAGAGAGAGAGAGAGAGAGAGAGAGAGAGAGAGAGAGAGAGAGAGAGCCAGAGAAGGCAAACAACGGATAATCAATGGGTAGGAAAATGCAGAAAGACTTTGGGGAAGAGAGGGAGGAAGAGGGAGAGGATATAGAGGACATTTCTTCCACACATCAATCTGAGACTAAAGGAAGGGAGGATGAAGTCAGGGATGAGAGAGTGCTATTGAACAGGGATGTGCATCAAGCCTGCAAAAGCCATATGGCTGAGACACTATGTACTGTACAAAACACATCACAACACTAAGTCAGTCAAAACATTAGGGAAACAGGTGGGCTGGAGTTATGGGTAGTTTACCCAGAGCTTCCTCCAACTCCCTTGATTTGTTTTGATTCGTCTTGGAGCTGCCAGTGCAGCTAACAGACCAGACAATTCTCTACATAAAACATCTCTCTCCAGCTCACTTGCTCTCCTTACCTTCCCATCCTTACTCAATTGGGAACTGTTTCTTTTCCTAAGCAAGCCGTGCTGCCAGTACAAATTCAGCAGAGCTCTGTGAAGATGGCTTTAAAGGAAGGAGCCCTGAACTCTACCTGAGGGAGAGAACTTTGTCTCTCTTCTAGCCCCAGCCAGACCTCAGAGCCAGCCCAGCCACAGCTGTGTTGAATATTTCCCTCTCTGTTCAGTTCATTTGGAGGTGATGTGAGTCCTGTTAGCCCCCAGGACATGGTGTAGTGAACAGGGCTGGCTATCAAAGCAAAGCATTAGAACCACCCAGTCAGACAGACTGCTAAATGAGGAATATGAGTCCATGGCCACTGGGGCTGCAGGGACAGGACTGGACAGGCAGCTGCACAGAGATGAAACCTTATACATTTACACCATCGGATAAAACCCACCCAGTCAGAGTGGTATGTCTGGAGATAGACTACCATTTCAGTCTGGACATACAGGAGTCACCTGACCTCTGACCTGACTGTCTTAACTTCTCCTTGACCTTTACAACTCGTCCATTCACTCCGTGGTGCGAAAGATGAGCGCGGGCCATGGAAGTCTGCCAATCATCTTCTCCTTCTCCTTCTTCTCCTCCCTCTCAGTGGTTCAGACTGATAACTGCTCAATCATTCCTCACAGCTCAGGGCCGAGAAGCAGCAGAGGGCTTTAAAAGGTGACTGTTGTGCTGTTGCTCACTGAGAGGAGAGGAGTGCTTCAGGAGGAGAGGAAGTGGGAGGATGGATAGAAAGGTAGATGAAGGATGGGGATACCGTTGGCCAGCTCAGAGTTTTTCAAACCAGTGCAATGTGGTGTACGGTTTGGATTTCCAACGCTGTGCATGTGTGTCTGATGGTGTGTCAGGCTGGTAAAGACACCCGCACAGAGCAGCCAGTGGGAGGCTGCGGGCCGTTCAATTAGAGAGAACTAATAGAGTTAAACCTGGATTGAAAGACTCGTCTTATCTCATCCCTTCCAGGCCCTCTGAGCCTCTCCTCTTAGCCTCTCCTCCACACCAGCTCCAGGCTTAGCAGGCCGTGTGTTTATGTCTCCAGGATGGGGATTTGGCCCGGACGTGACCACACAATCCGCTCATTCACAAAAAAAAAAAAACAAACAGTGACCTTAATGGGCCCAGTCTCCACGTGGCAGTGAAACCCTGAAACGTAGGAGCAGGCAGCTCAGACAGGCCAGACATACTTACTGCTACTGCTGCTACTGCCCACATCCTCCTCGGCTAAACCCAGGCTCACTAACTCTAATCCAGGGCGAGGCCCGATGGGGAAGTGACTGTGTGTATCTATCGCAGTCCTGTAGCCTATTACAACACAGCTATGTGTGAGGACTGGTAAGAGTGACCAGAAAACAACACCCTGCTTATTGTGTTTAAGTCCAAGGGGTCAGTGACTTGGTACATCCTCACAACTACTATTCTCAGGCTGGCTTTGAGGGCATGCATATAATACAGCTTTGGTACAGGAGAAACATCAACAGTATTGGAATCTTAAATAAAGAACACACTGAAAGCTAGAATCTCCGTCAAAGCAGCCGGCCTCAAATATTCCAACCCATCTTATAGATTTGCTTCAGTAAGGATCATCCATTCACTCCAGCAGCAGGAAATGATGAGATGACTGAATGATAATAATGACAGGCTATACAGTCATCATTGCATTAGATTGGAGGATGGCTTGTTAAACCAAGCAGAAGGGTTGAGCCCAAGGGATATATCTACTTATCTCCAGTGTGCAGCGAGCTCTAATGGTGTCAAAGTCTATGAGTGTTACTCTGCCCAGAGCAGCACAGTGTGAGTGGCTAGTCAAGTTAAATGGCTCGCGCTAACGCTAACAGCCCAGTCCATCATCATCGAGGAGAATAAAAGTACAGTAGCAGTAGATGTACAGTACACTGTATAATAAACTGCTTGTGGTCAAAGTGATATCCAGCGATATCAGTTATCTAATGTGCTTCCGTACCCTACGCTGCCTGTATGCTAGACTGTGTCCTCGCTACTCTCCTAATCTCCATCCTACTCAGACACTACTAGAGCACGATAGGTCATTTGGCTGTGCATTCAGCGCTCACTCAATTAGCCCATGTCAGCCAATTTGTTTTAGATTGGTAAGTTAGTCTAGCGGCCAGCTATCTAAACTTGTAGTAAGCACGGTCGAATTTCCGACCGGGGTGGTGTCCATTGATCATCAGGTATCACATTAAAAACTGCAAACATTTTCCTCTACCCAATGGCAAAATGTGTAGAATTGCAGGGAATAAGTGGTAAAATGGATTTCTTTTCAATATTCTCTCTGGCCCATGGCAAAATGTGCAGAATTGCAGGAAATTAACTCTAAAATGTACATTTTTTATCTTCGCTGTCACAAGGTGGGCCGCTAAAATGTTTTGCTCGCAAGGTGGGGGGGGGTTATGCAGACCCATGAGCCACTGCAGCCCCTCATGATGAGTTCTGTTTTTTTTGTGGCCCCCACCCCCATCAAAGTTGCCCATCCCTGCTCTAGAGTTTCACCATCCGTCTCCTCTCCAGGGAAAATTCCAGGAAGGGCTTTAAATATAGACTGTGAGTCTCGCCGCCCCAATTACCACGCGACACTGTGGCTTCTAAAGTACTACGGGACAGTCAAACCTGACAGACTTTGGAGACTGTAGTCTGTGGCCTCTTCTTTTTTGGGGGGACAGACACCCTGTGCAGTGCTGAGTGTAACCCTATTTTACAGAGAGGTGGAACTACATCAACTACAGTGGAAGTGAGTTGCACTGCCCAGCTGTGCCACCTTACCATGTCCACTTTAATTGTATTCTATTAAATTCTCTTTCATTCCTGTTGTAGCACTTTTACAATGTAATTGCTTCAGAGGACTTTAATAAGAACTATAACCTTCAATGGACAATACAGGGCTCTTTCTTTTTGACTCTCTCTCGCTCCATTTTATATTGCACCTCACTTCCTCTGTCTTTCACTCTTTTTCCTTTCCTCTAAAGTATGAAAAAGCTGTCTAGAAAAATAAATGGTAAAAAAGGTTTCTAATTGAGTTCACGGGAGGAGTGTCAGTGTGTGTGCTGGCACAATTACCGTATAACCGTGTAACCAACGGTTATGGATGAAGATAACCGATAACCGTTTTAAAATGGACTCTTAACAACGTGATGGAACTTTGTTGCCCCTTGCCAAAACGTGCAAGGTCTTGTAGCAGACGATGAATAGAATGGGCTTGGAAACTATAACCCTTGCAATTTGAATGGTAAACTCATGGGTACACTCGCAATGGCTGCCTGGTATTGTGATGCAATAATTCCCATGGTAATGTAGAATGTTTACTAATGTGGCTCATGCAATGGAATGTATTTTTTGTAATGTCAGTCGAGTTAAATCAACAAATCACAGCACATATTTATGGATACACTTCCTGCTTTAACTTCCTGCTTTGCTCCTACGGGCAGAGACAGAAGAAAAAGCGAGACACCCCACTCACTGTTTTTTGTTGTTATTTCTGGTTTAATAAAAGTCAATGAACTAAGACCAGACCCAGCTGCTATTGCATTAGTGTCTATGGGAGACACATCCAGTTAAGTACACTGGAACTGACAATTTATTATCAATGGTAAACGGCCTTAGTGAACTATCTTCATTTATCCACCATCTTTGCTATGTGTACACTAGCAATGGCCGCCAGTCCAACAATTATGACTTGAATGGGGACGCCAGTTCTATTCATTATATTTCTATAGCAGCACATACAGTCAGGAGAGGGGGAAAAGATTTTTTTTTTTAAATACTATTCAAACAGTTAATATGGAGAACGCGATCATTTGGCTGGCCAATTACCATCATCCAAAGATTCCATGGTGTCACAGCCATCCACTTAGTACCTTTTTTTCTATCTAGATTATAACCTAAAAGGGTTCTTCAGCTGTCCCTATAGGAGAACCCTTTGAATAACTATTTTTGGTTCCAAGTAGAACCCTTTTCGGTTCCATGTAGGACCCTTTCCATGTAGAACCCTTGGAACCAAAAACAGTTCTACCTGGAACCAGAAAGGTTTATCCTATGGGGACAGCCGAAGAACCCTAAAGGGAACCCTTTTCTCTAAGAGTGTAGTGGAGAGGTAGGACGGTGAGGACTGTGAAAGGCCACATTGTTGATCTCAGGGCCAGTCAACATCAGCGGGTCAGTTCAGTTTCTGTGGGAGTCCCTCTCTCTTGGCTTTCTGCCTCTGTACACCCGCTGAGCCCACCGTCTACCCCAGCACAGAGCCACACACACGGCTCCACAGCCCCCTGAAGACGTCCATACTCACCACGGTTTACTGTTTCAACTCTGACCCTAAGGAACAATGTTTTGAATGGTGGTGTAAACGTCAAGAGAGTTTAGGGGGGGCAGAGAATTACATGGTATCCTTTGTGTGTGTGTGGTGTGTGTGTGTGTGTGTGTGTGTGTGTGTGTGTGTGTGTGTGTGTGTGTGTGTGGAGAGAGCATGCCTACAAGTGTGTGCACGGTGTGAAAGTGTGCGTGTGTACGTGTGTAAATAGGCTTGGTTGTTTTCCATCTTGTTGGCTGAGGGAGAGAGTGTGTGAGGGCCTTCACTCTTCTCTCTGAATCTGATACAGGCTGCCTGTATCACAGGCTTATTCTCCTCAGCCTCAAATGTGTTATTCATGACCAGCAACATTCAAAAAAAGACTCATATCTGAAGACGAAAAACTGAAGGAAATGTGATAACTTTATTCACTGTATATTTCAGATGATACTTACCTGGTATTTCCCTAAGAATAGATTGGACATAGTATACTGTATATTTCAAAGAATTCAACAGATTTTGTGCCAAGCGTGCCACCTACACGTTTGTGGTAGTGTAACGAGACTCCCAGTGAAGCAGCCCTCCTGTCCCCTGTAGCAAGGGAGGAGGGCCAACCACAGGGCTTTAATTACACAGCCTAAGCCCATTAGACCTGGGTCTGTGTATGTGAGAGTCTGTGCGTGCGTGCGTGCGTGCGTGAATTAGTAAAGTCAGTCACCAGAAGCTGCGCCACCATGTCAGGAGGAGATTTAACAAGCTTTAATAACAAGCCTTAATGAGCTTAATTAGGCGTCCATGTGATCTCCATGGAAACGCCGGAACCCTACAGAATCTGACTCTGGGTGTCTGAGGCTGTTTCAATAGGATTACTGAGGCTAATGTCACTGAGACACAACGCAGAAAACAAACAAAGCGCAGAGGAGGAGGATGAAGAGGGGATGAGGGAGGATGAGTAGGAAGACAGGGGATGCATCCCAGCAGCACAGGACCTGGCTGGGGAAAGGGAACATACCTACGGAGAGACAAGGAGGGGGGGAACCAGAATTACCAGTAGGATTAGTGTCTCTGAGATTTGAGGACAACGGACCCTTGCCTTCCCTCTCTCCCACTGAAGATTATTCCACCCAACCTGACTGATATGGCTGTGGCTGAATCATACCCCTACCCACCTCAGCCTCATTATATCTCACTTGTCGTCTTCTATTCTCTCTCTCCTACTCTTTTTCTCTCCTCTAACATTCTCTCTCCTCTTCCCACTCTACCTCTGCTCTCAACTCCCCACCAGAAGGAGGGGGGAGGAGGGGAGGGGGGGTGTACCAGATCGGTTGATCATGCTGTGAATACCAGAGGGTCCTGTGGAGAAGATAGGGACAATGACAGAGTGACCTTTCATATCACTGTGACATGACTGGCCACCCCTGTTCTCCCCTGCTCTCCCCTTCCCTCACCTCCTCTCCTCTTTGCTGCTCTTCACTGCCCTCCCATCCTCTCCCCACTCTTCCCTTCCTCTCCCCACACAGGCATATCTGATGACCCTGTCTCTGACAAACCAGCCCCCAGGGAGGCTCCCACACATAGATCCTTTTTTTCCAGGCAATGGATCATGGGATGTCAGCTGGCAGGTAGGGCCAGGAATCCGCTGTGTAGTGCACCCTGGGAGCTGCTGGGAACAGAGGGGAGCGGGGTGAGGTGGGAGGGGGAGATGATGACCTGCTAGAATATACAGAGGTCAGTGAGGTCACCAAGACAGGATGTGCATCATTTGACCATTTCTCTAGACCAGGGATGGGCAACTTGTGGCCCGGACCCCCTTTTGAAGGCCCTTGGATAAAAATAAATCAAATAAAACTCAGTCGGGCTCTCAACTTGCTGTTGAGAATTAGAATAGTAGAATACACAAGGTGCAACTTACTGTTGAGAATTAGAATAGTAGAATACACAAGGTGCAATTTTGAAATGTGGTTGTGCATCAGCAGTTTTTCTCTTGTCATGTCAGTCACTCATAGTCACTCAATTAGCCATGTCAACTAACAATATTTAGATTGGTAAATTATTCTAGCGGCCAGCTTTCTAAACTTAGTAATCATGGTTGAATTACAGGCCGGGGGGCCCCAATTGATTTAGTTAGTCACTCTCACTCAGATATCATATTAAAAACTGCAAACATTTCTCTCCACCATATGGCAAAATGTATAGAAATGTCAGGAATTTTTTGTTGTAAGCAGACCCGAAAGCAACTACGGCCCCTCATGATGAGTTCAGATTTTTTGTAGCCCCCACCCCCATCAAATTTGCCCATCCCTGCTTTACATCATACAATGTACTTGACTTCAGGGGTTCAGGAATGGCCTCAAAGCATCCATCCATTCTACTCTATAACTTCTCCCCTCCCTATAGCATCTGCCCTCTCGTCTTCTCCCCTCCCATCTCTCCTCTGTATAGAGCGCAGCGTGGAGGCCTGCTGCTGTGGAATGAGGCAGAGGCCCATCATTATAAATCAGCCTGTTAAGAGGTAGAAACATATTAAGAGCTGCTCTCTGAATTCAAACTGGGCTCTCCAAGATAAATGGCTGCTTACATGGCAACACGTAACAAAATCAACACAACAAACTCCTTAGTGACCGTTTTCAAATCCCCAACTCTGTATTTCGCTTTTCTCAGTTATCTCAGTGTGTAACTCAACTTCCGTCTGCCAAGGAGTTGGAATGTGTAAGTGAATATTGTTCATATTAAACAGATAAAAACCCCACACAGCATTTAAAATATGCAGACACAAATAACAAGATAAGGACAAAACATCTGGTTTATAAAATACACTCCTATGATTCATTACAAATCTGTACGTTTCTCAGTTTCCCACATTAAATATGGAGCCCTCTCAAACATAAGAATAAACAGAAAGCCGGTAGATATAAGACATAGTATAAATGATTATGCTGCAACACAGAACCCTGGATGAAGATTGATACTGTCTTGTGTCCCATACCTCAGGCTAATCTTTCAACAGTCTCACCCTTCCACCAGGAGACCTCCACGAGTTCTCCCTTCATCTGCTTAATGCAATTAGGAGAAAGGACTCTAATCCAGAGAGACATTATTTTTCCTAACCCTCAAGTCAGTCCACATAGCTAACGGGTGAAAAAAATGAAGGAGAGGGGAGGAAGAGGAGGAGAGGAGGGTGTTCCTCTCCTCCTGCTGTGGTCGCTGGCATAGGCCCTAGCCGCAGACAGGAGACAGATAGCAGGCATCAGAGCCCTGGGAACGACAGAGCGGGAGGAAAGAGGAGAAAAACAAGGCCACACAGCAGGAGCATGAAGACGGAGGGGCTGGGAGAGGGGTGTGAAGAGATGCTGATTAGTGGAAGAAAAAAAACTGATGTAAAGAGTTTAACAACACAGCAGCTAAACACACACACACACACACACACACACACACACACACACACACACACACACACACACACACACACACACACACACACACACACACACACACACACACACACACCACACACACACACACACACACACACACACACACACACACACACACAGAGAGAAGGGATTTTCATTGTGTTGCTGCCTGAGGGAGGCTGCTGCGCTTGTCTCTACATGTGCTGTGATCGAATCAAATTTTATTTGTCACATGCGCCGAATACAACCTTACAGTGAAATTATTACTTACAAGCCCTTAACCAACAGTGCAGTTTTAAGAAAAATAATTGTTAAGTAAAAAATAGATAAGTAAAAAATAGTTAAAGAGCAGCAGTAAAATAACAGCAGCGAGGCTATATACAGGGGGTACCGGTACAGAGTCCGCTCCTCGCCAGCGGGCCAGCGGAGGAGGGGGGCGATTAACGACAGCAGGCAGAGTATGTGTAAGTGTGTGTAAGGCCTGATCGTTACAATGGACAACTGGTGTAACACAATTACAGGGGCTTGCAGAGAAACTGCTAATGTGCATGCAGGCATCTCCGTCGGACAGATCAGGTATTGAGTTTTCTCTGTTTAATTCACTTTCCAGCGCACACACTGGGTGCATTAGTTCGATTAGACCAGGGGAGGCTGGGGGGAGCCAAGGGGGGGAGAGGGGTGGTGGGCGACAGACAGATTTGTTTAGCGCAGCTTGTCAATTGCAGTCCTGACCCTTACACTAAATGGCTGCCCATCCCGTGGAAAAAAAAGGGGGAAGTGGGGGAACTAAACAAAGCCTCGACGTGATTGGTAAAGACAGGGCCATTTGCCATGGGAGATAACTAGTGACATGTTGTGGAGCCACACAATAACCACAATATCGAGCATGATGCCTCACCAATCAAACAGAGTGCTGCACGGGGATTGAAAGCTCACCAGTTATTTACATTGGGGAAATTACTGTAGTAATGTTGTTATTAACAGGTGGTAGCAATGGGACCTAACAATGCTCAGTGGCAGAGTTAGACAGGTAGGTACTGTGGAGAGATGAGCTGGAGAATATCTGACAAGCCGTTAGGAAATGCCACCTTTAATCCAACAGATGGATGTGCTAGAGGTGTGTATTGCCTATAATCCACCCTACAATGCCACATTGATCTACAATACCATTGTATCATTTTGAAATGATCAAACTCTAATCTGCATACGGCCTATATTTTTTCCATCCTCTTTCAGGGAAGTTATTCAGGTTGCTAAAGATGTGGAAAAACGGATAAAAAAATAAAAAATACAAAGTAAAAATGGCTAGCAATTATGTGGCAGAAGCTTTGAAAACCTCCCCAAAATGTGTGTCCTTGCATCTGTGTCGAGCAATTACAGACTTTTTTCACCAATGCTGAGACTATCCACCTCAGGGGAAGATAAGGAGTGTGGCACTAGTTAGAGTCATTATCAGCCCTCTCCCAGAGATCAGCAAAATAGAGCAGCAGTCTACTGTTGCCGCAAAAAACAGTTCTGGATCTACAGCTTCTTAGCTTCTCCAGTAGATAAGTGAAGAAGAAGAAGAAGAAGAAGAAGAAGAAGAAGAAGAAGAAGAAGAAGAAGAAGAAGGGAGGGAAGGGGGGGAGCTACGGTTTCCTGCGTAAACACCTCCCAACCATGTAAACACACATCACAACAATATGGCCGCTGCAGCCCAGCCAAGGGCTCGTAATCTTATCACAGTTTGAAAGGGGCCGGGGGGGGGAAACCATTATTGCTGTTTGGCAGTTTATTTAATTAAAATGGCTGCCTTGCTCCCCTGAGATCACCACTATACAAAGGCGCCACATTTTGGCCATGTTACTGGGGCAAGGCGAACAGATGTAATCTTGTAAGCATTTTTCTAAAGAATCCTGTCTGCTCCCCCTGACACTACACTTGCCCTCCGTCACCTCCCTCTCTCCTCAAAGAGAAGAGGAAGCAAAAAGAGTGCATGATCCAAAGACAAAGAGAAATTGAGAGAAGTAAAAATGAAGAGTTTGCTTAGATGTGACAGGAAGTGAAGAGGGGACGTGGTGCCGCTGATAGAGGTTAGACAGTTACATCCCCTCTGTGTGGCACATCCATCACGCTCTTCATCACTGCTGTCCTCCCTCCTCCCACCAGATACCCACACTGTGTCCGTCTGTCTGTGTCAGCACTGTTTAGACTGTCCACTCCACTTACACCATCAGCCGCTGACTATCCCGTTGACTATATAGGGGTGACCATTGACGTTCCCTGGATTTAACATGCTCCATGGACATTTCGGAAATGCTACCCTACATTCTGTCAAGTTCTTATTAAAGCAAACTACAGGAACAGAGCCTAAATGGAAGCTACAATATTAAATATTAGAGATCGCGTTTTCTCATGCCCTAGTCTCTCAGAATAAATCAATGGTGTAAATAAACTGGAAAGAATAAAAATGTGTGAGGTTGTGTGAGGTGCGCAACTTTTACTGGGGACTGGGGGACATGCCCCCCCAAATTCTGAAATTGCATTGTTGTCCCCCCCAAGATGTATCATTGGAATGTGATACAAAACGAGGCAACGGTGTGCTATAGAACCATGTGGATGCCTCCTAGCGGTCGACTGGATCATTTTATTTATTTTTATGTCCCCCCCACTTCTAAAACCAAAGTTGCGCCCCTGCTCTACATGACAGAAATACAAAAGGGTCCAGATTTCCATACCCAATCATTCCCAAGAAGACGACGAAGGGAAACAAACACACGCCTATGAGAGGGAGGAAGTAAAAGAAACCCAATCCCTACGAAGGATTAGTTCTTTCAACATTGTTGTGCTTGTTTACCAGACTTAAGGTTCTTTCTATGAACAAAGCAGCCAACAAAGCAGCCCAGAATAGCTGTGGTTAATGTGTCTGGATCCTGCTGGGTCCACGATGCGCTCGTCCTGTTCAAACTGCCTCTTAAAGCCACACAGCTTAGGAGAAGCGGCTGTGCTATCTCTGTCTCCTTCCTCTCCTCCTCCTTCTCATCTTCCTTCTCCTCCTCTTTCTAGTCTTCCTCTCTGGCCTGTCTCTGTGCTTTTGTTGGCGGAGCCAGCGCTCGCTGGAGCTGAACAATAAAACATCTTGCATGGAATAACAGTGATAAAACACAGAAAATGTAACCGCCGGAAAACTAGTACGTTTTTGCAGCCTTGTTGTAAAAACAAAAACATTGTGATTTAGTAATGTGTTCCTTTGCAAATGAGAGGAGTAAAGGGAATGTGTAGGGTAGGATTTATGAAGGCGGCTACCGGAGGAAACTCCTCAGGAGGTGTGATTTACATTGCAAGGTATGAACCGTTCATACGGCAACCGTTGCCGTGGTGCGTGGCTTCCCCCTCCACCTCTCGGTAGTGCGGTGAGTAACCCCCCCCCCCCCCCCCCCCCCCCAGCTCATACCTGCCAGCTCGGCTTACCCTGTGTCAGCCTAAAAACCTGGGAACCGCAAAGCTTTGTGTGTCACCAGTGAATTATCGGTTTCCGGTGCACATGTTACAGCATAGCTACAGCTACCCATTATGGTGTATCGGTTTCCACTGGCGAGCTGGATCTCTTACAGCTGTGTTACTGTATGGGGTCATGGTTTATAGGGGTCTGGGCTTACAGGAATAAGCCCGTCATCTCATTTCATATCAATCGTTTATTCCGTACACAAATCTCCTCCCTCTATAACAAACCTCTTTTCTATAACGATCAAGTGGGATGGATGGCTTGAGGCTTGTGAAAAATAACTGATACAAATCTACAGTAAAATCAAATAAACATTGCTTGGAAACATTCCAACAAAGTTTTATTTATGTACGTTCCCGTACACTGCCTTTTAGCATTGCACAAAACCACAGAACAGAAAGCCATCAGAAATGTCTTCCTCAGACAGTCTAGATTTACAGTCCCCTTAGCCTATGACCTTCAAAATAGCCATTTTGTTGTTCGTTTCTGTTCCGGTCTGATCATCACAACAACATTCATTATTCATCCACTTCCTGCTCTCTGTTTGGTCAGCTACTTCTGGACTGTTTATCCCATTCTACCCTCTACCTACCTTAACTATTTCCATACTTTCCTCAGAGTATGAATCAAAATATGTGCTGCGCAGATGATTGCTATAGGGTGCCTCTGTGTACCGACTCCCTGACGACCTACCATTTGAAAAGGTCAGAATATTGCACCAAAAATATCTTCGCCCCTCAGATTATTTCTATTCAACACTTTACCTGTGTTTTCTTTCCTCCATCAGACTCAGAGAAAAGTGTTGTCCCAGTTCCGGTTCCGTGGGACCATTACAGCCCACCCACACACGACCCTGACCTAATTTCCAGGTCTGTGAGTAATGATGTTTAACTTCCACCTAGCCCTTTATGTGCAGCTTTCTGTCACTTTCACGTCATCCCCATACTGCTATATATTCCACTGGACTAAGTGGTACAAGAAGCGTCTCTCTGGGGCTATGGAGTAAAGAAACTCTCTGTCTATGAAGCCCTTAATTTGGCAGACAGCTTCAGATTTAACAGTAGTCTACACTTTGTTTCCTGACTGCGTGTCTGAGGAGACGTAGAGTACAAACAGCCTTTATCTAGCGAGCAGATTCACTGTAACTTTATGAAAATGCGGTCCACAACCAGAATAAGTGAAGTCGTAAAGCAACCCTTCGCAATGGGGTTTCTGACTGGGCCCCATTTAAATGAGCCCCATTGAGCTTGGCCCAGTTTAACGGTGCCTGCCAGCTAGCTGCTCCTGCCACTGGGGACTGATCACAGAGATATGGCACACACACTAGCACACAAACACATGCTGTACAAACACAGAAAGTGCTGACACCCAAGAGCCATTTTGAGCTGAGAAGTAATAGCAGAATTACAGTAACAAGCCCCAAACTGGAGAAAAGAGGTCAGAGTTTGGGAAGGGGGTCCATCACACACACACACACACACACACACACACACACACACACACACACACACACACACACACACACACCACACCACGACGAGATGCATTTAAACACATTAGAGGAATAAAACAATTTGCAATATGGACAGAATAAGCAGAGTAGCTTATTTCAGTGGCTGGGCCTCTAATGGCGAGTTCCAGAGTCTCCACTAAAACGTGTAGAGAGCATTATTAAATCAAAACTAAAATAGCAACCTTTCATAATTCCGATATAATTATAAATGACTACAACAACATTTGTCTTCCAGGCACCTATGCCTTTTGACACACACAGTCGTCACTTTCCTTCTTTTATCTCAGTCAATAACACGAGAGGGAGGAGAATCGATCAGATCACACACTCACCCACAACACTGCAAACCAATGGCAGAGGACTTTAATTTAGCACCTCACTGAACAGAGTAAGAAACAACAACATTACACATTGACATTCTGGCACACATTGAATGGGGTCCTGGTCATAATGGCCTGCTCTGTTTAAAAGTCTGTTGGCAGCTCTGTAGATAACAGATGGAAGAAAAATGAGGGGAATTATAAGACATATTGATTTCCTGGGGATGAATGGCCTGGTATTCTCACAGATTTATCTAGAGAAGACTTTCCTCCCAGGGTCAGACTCTGTTACTATCGGACACACACAGTGTGTGAAGCATACAGAAGCCCAGACTTTATTTAGACAGGTCAGGGTTAAAGAGTGTGTGTGTGTGTGTGTGTGTGTGTGTGTGTGTGTGTGTGTGTGTGTGTGTGTGTGTGTGTGTGTGTGTGTGTGTGTGTGTGTGTGTGTGTGTGTGAGAGAGAGGGGCAAGGGGCCCAGGAAAAACGGGTAAATGTTTAGCAGGACAGGTCTAGCAGTAATCTCTGTTTCTGCAGTGGTTAATGTTGTCCCGAACCAGCTTTAGGGATTTAGGGGTGAGACACAGAGCTGTTATTTCCATAGATAACGCAGGCACACCCTACAACACACACACTACCAGAAAATCCATTTACTCCTTCCTGGTAAGATTGGACAATTACATAGCTCTACCCTCATTCCCCATTACTGCACCCTCTGACTCGTTCAACATACAGTGCTATTGGAGTTACTGTAAGACCATTCATTAGTGTAGGGGGAAGTAGAAGTAACACTGTCTTCTAGCATCCCCAGTCTGCCTCCATTGAGCTCTAATGTAAACCAGAAACCATAACTCTGCTTGTGAGATCACAGAGCTGGGGTAGGAATGGAGGATGGAGGGAGGAATGGAGTATGTCCCTCATTTAAGCCCCATAAAAACAAGGAGGCACAAACATTTATCTGTGCTGGCCTTTCATCAGGCGTTTTAAGAGCCCAGGAATAACAGAGAGGGAGATGCTGATAAACGTTAGACAGGAAACGCAGAGCGTGGGTCTCCTGATCTCATGTTTCCACTAAAGGGCACTGGTCCCATATCTCCCTCCCCCCATGTCTCCCTCCCCCCATGTCTCCCTCCCCCCGTCCCCTTGCCGCCTCAATGCTGATATACACTGAACCCCCCAAAAAACGCAACATGCAACAATTTAAAATATTTTATTGAGTTACAGTTCATATAAGGAAATCAGTCAATTGAAATAAATTCATTAGACCCCAATCTATGGATTTCACATGACTCTGATTTTTTAAACCCTTCATTTAACTAGGCAAGTCAGTTAAGAACAATTTCTTATTTACAATGACGGCCAAACCTGAACGACGCTGGGCCAATTGTGCGCCGCCCTATGGGACTCCCAATCACAGACTGTTGGGATACAGCCTGGATTCAAACCAGGGTGTCTGTAGTGACACCTTTAACACTGAGATGCAGTGCCTTAGACCGCTGCGCCACTCTGGAGACCAAATACAGATATGCATGTGTTGGTCACAGATACCTTAAAATAAAAAGTAGGGACGTGGATCAGAAAACCAGTCAGTATCTGGTGTGACCACCATTTGCCTCATGCAGTGCAACACATTTCCTTCGAATAGAGTTGATCAGGCTGGTGACTGTGGCCTGTTGTCCCATTCCCCTTCAATGGCTGTGCGAAGTTCCTGGATATTAGTGGGAACAGGAACACGCTGTCGTACACGTCCATCCAGAGCATCCCAAACATGCTCAATGGGTGACATGTCTGGTGAATATGCAGACCATGGAAGAACTGGGCCATTTTCAGTTTACAGGAATTTTGTACAGATCCCTGTGACATGAGGTGATGTCAGCGGATGAATGGCACGACAATGGGCCTCAGGATCTTGTCATGGCCTCTCTGTGCATTTAAATTTCCATCGATAAAATGCAACTGTGTTTGTCGTCCGTAGCTTATGCCTGCCCATACCATAACCCCACCGTCACCATGGGGCACTCTGTTCACAACGTTGACATCAGCAAACCGCCATCTGTTCGGTACAGTTGAAACCTGGGATTCATCCGTGAAGAGCACACTTCTCCAGCGTGCCAGTGACCATCCACGGAGTGCATTCGCCCACTGAAGTTGGTTACGACGCCGAACTGCAGTCAGATTAAGACCCTGGTGAGTACGACGAGCACGTAGATGAGCTTCCCTGAGAGTTTCTGACAGTTTGTGCAGAAATTCCTTGGTTGTGCAAATCCTCAGTTCCATCAGCTGCTCAAGTGGCTGGTCTCAGATGATCACGCAGGTGAAGAAGCTGGATGTGGAGGTCCTGGGCTGGCGTGGTTACAAGTGGTCTGCGGTTGTGAGGCCGGTTGGACGTAATGCCAAATTCTCTAAAACGACATTAGAGGCGGCTTATGGTAGAGAAATTAACATTCAATTCTCTGGCAACAGCTCTGGTGGACATTCCTGCAGTCAGCATGCCAATTGCATGCTCCCTCAAAACTTGAGACATCTGTGGGATTGTGTTGCGAGAGGAAACTGTCCCTAGAGTGTCCTTTTATTGTCCCCAGCACAAGGTGTACCTGTGTAATGATCATGCTGTTTAATCAGCTTCTTGATATGCCACACCAGTCAGCTGGATGGATTATCTTGGCAAAGGAGAAATGCTCATTAACAGGGATGTAAACAAATGTGTGCACAAAATAAGCTTTTTGTGCATATGTAATATTTTTGGGAATCTTTGATTTCAGCTCATGAAACATGGGACCAACACATGATGTGTTTTATATTTTTGTTCAGCGTACATACACCACAACACTACCAAGACCCATGCCTGGTGAATGTCTCTACAATTGAAAAGGATAAGGCCCAGACAACTCAGGAAATAACGTGCTGGTGGGGCGTGACGATTTTATTACCATACAAATATAATTATATGTCCAACTTTACTACATCTTCCGTATCTGATGTAGTTTTTAAGCTTAACAAAAAAATTAGGAAGTAAGACACATGGCTTATATCATGGATTAATGCTGTTTCTATTCTTTGAGGGGTTCTAACATTCGATTGAGTTAAGTTCTTCTCCTAGTGTTCCACAGTGAAAACAGCGAGCTTTAGCAGTCTGCACAAGAAGACATCAGGTGACCGGATTAAAGGTTTAGCTTTGTCAATCATAGACGGAACATAGGCATAGATAGGAGCTCTCTGAAGAGGCATGATTTCCATAGGGGTTGTGTACAGTACACTAGGATCCAGATGATGCCTGCTCTGCTCCATACTGTGTGGTGGTGTTGGTGGTGATGTTGGATTCGTCAACACACCCATCAGCTCAGACCAGCCACTTCCTGCTGCTGCTACTGGGAGCTATACCCAGGTCTTTGTCATCTGAACTGCATGACTTTGGGATGACTTTCTAACGACTTTCCACAGAAAGACGACGCTGTAGTTTTCTCAGAAGTAAAAAAAAAAAAAAAAGAAGGACGCTCACTGCAGGCTTAGGTTTTGTATCCTGTGGAGCTCGGGGGTCTGAGGTGCATCGTAAGTATTACATTTACATTTTACATTTAAGTCATTTAGCAGACGCTCTTATCCAGAGCGACTTACAAATTGGTGGATTCACCTTATGATATCCAGTGGAACAACCACTTACAATAGTGCATCTAAATCTTTTAAGGGGGGGGGGGGGGTTAGAAGGATTACTTTATCCTATCCTAGGTATTCCTTAAAGAGGTGGGGTTTCAGGTGTCTCCGGAAGGTGGTGATTGACTCCGCTGTCCTGGCGTCGTGAGGGAGCTTGTTCCACCATTGGGGTGCCAGTATGACACGGCACATAGTGTCAGTTTCTATTCACCCACCTCCTCTAGCTCTGTACAGTACTATAGCCTACTGTAGTGTACCTGCTGGGGCGAGGCAGCGCCAGGAGTCTGAAAGGAACACCATTAAAGGAACAGCGGGGAAATAACAGCCATATGACTGTTTGGTGCTCATCAGCACTTTGGGGCTTTTTATAGTGTCTGCCAGTGTGTAACATCCGCGTGCCAGCAGCATTCCAATTCAGTCCCAAATCCCTCCACTCTTACTCCGTCTATTATGTGTCCTAATCCTCTTTTTTTTTAAAGGTAGACTAATATGCATAGCAAAAGGAGAGGATATCAGTTTGATTGCACGTCCTCATATTGTTGATGTCAGTTGTAGTAGGCAGAAAGGGCTATTTCACCAGGTGAGTTATACAGTGGCTCAAGAACTGTTATAAACACACAGGTACAGTACTTTCCATAGTGTGTGTTGGAGTATGAGTGTTTGGGTTGAATCTATTGTATATTCCAAATTCCCTGTCAGTCAACTCATAAACAACAATCTGCAAATGTTAAAAGCGTACTCGGAGATGTTGGCAACGAGGCCATTTGTCTACTTCCCCAGAGTCAGATGAACTTGGGGATACCATTTTTATGTCTCTGTGTCCAGTATGAAGGAAGTTAGAGGTAGTTTCACAAGCCAATGCTAAGTCATTGCGCTAACACTAGTTAGCAATTGCGCTAGCGCTAGCTAGAAACTTATGTCAAAATGCACACATAGATGTAAAAATTGTATCCACGAGTTCATCTGACTCTGGGGATGTAGATAAAAAAAAAGTATCCCTTTAATAACAAAACAGCTACAAACCATCCATCCCGTGTCATGTTAACTCCATGTAGCAGATCTGCCATGTAGCAGCCATGTAGCAGATCTGTGCTCAGTTGTGCTCGTTGCAATGCCAAACATGTAGCTTACGGCATGACAATGAATTACAAAAGGCTTGGATTAAGCACATACAGATTTAGATGGCTAGTCACATAACACAAAAACCATCAAATTCTGTAGCAACAAACAACATTGAAAGCACACCTAAGATCACATAAAATCCTGGATTTGACCTGTCCTGTCCCCTGGCTGCTCTCCAGTTAAGGGCATGGAAAGATGGAAAAGTAACAGTGTGTTTGTGGTTGCACCCCAGTGGGCCCTCAGGGAGAACAAAAGCCAAATTAAAGGGCAGAGGATAGAGTGTGTACTTGTACTCACTCAAGATGTGCCCTGTCAGTCTCTCTGCTTAAAATGGCATGAGAAGGGCCACTTAACTGGAAATCACTTCTCCCTCGCTCTCTTTTTCTCTCCTTCTCCCTGTCTCTCCTTTTTCCTCTCTCCCTCTGATCCTCCATTTCTCTCCCCTCTGATAATAATGTGCCTCTCCATGTGGAGTGGGGGCTGTAGTGTACCCTTGCACCACCTCTCCTCTCCTTGCCTGGGATCCTTCAGTATAATCACTGTGGTGTTAGCTGATTCACCTTCTGAACGTGAAATTACTGAGAATGTTAGCAGCCACCAACCACCTCAAATTGGGAGAGCCATTATCTGGTATTCACTCCAAAACAGAGGTAAGAGCACAGGTAGCCATCAACATGATCATAACAGTTATCATCCCTTATCAAAGCTGGTAGCTGGGTTGATTAAGTACAGGAGCTCTTTTTTAATAACCATTTTCAGTGACTACATGTAGTCAAAAG